>NC_056737.1:1996744283-1996829283 GCF_019279795.1 Protopterus annectens
AGCTGATATCAAGGGACCAGTCTCATGTCCTACATGGTAATGTGAGATGGCTGCCAAATGTACCTTGACTGTTGAACAGCTAGCCCCTTGTTGAAAAAGCCCTGCAAGGAACTCCAAAACTGACGTTAGCGGAGCAGTGAAGGGGTCCACACTATGATGCTCCACCCAAACGGAAAAGCGCTTCCATTTACTGCGGTAAACCTTCCTGGTGGAAGGTTTATGAGCTGCCACCAAGATGGCTTTGACTGGAGAGGAGATACCGGGAGTCCTGAAACTGGAGCAGCCAAGCTGTTAGCTTCAGGCTGTCCAGATTCGGGGTCGGTAAGCCTGATGGGTGGGAGATGAGATCCGGACTGTGATCTAGAATCAGGGGAGGATTCACCAAGTGAGACCACAGGTAAGGGAACCAAGTTTGTCAAGGCCAGAATGGGGCAATGAGGATCATCTTTAGCATCAGGGGTAGAGGAGGATAGGCATAAAGTAGACCGGGCGGCCAAGCATGCACTAGAGCATCTCTCTGGGCTTCCCCTGTTGGGGGAATCAGGGCGAAGAAGTTGTCGCATTTCGTATTTGAGGGAGAGGCAAAAAGATCGCAGCAGGGTTGTCCCCATTTTGCAAAAATCTGCTTCGCTACATGCGAGTTGAAAGACCACTCATAAGGGGAAAGAATAGTGTAGCTGAGTTTGTCCACCAGGATGTTGGACCATCCCGGAATGTGCATTGCGATTAGAAAGCAGTTGGTGGAGATCGCCCATTCCCACACTCTCATGGCCTCTCAGCATAGAGGATAAGACCTGGTTCCCCCCTGTTTGTTGATATACCAGACAACTGACATGTTGTCTGTCTGTATCACAATGGTTCCGAGGGAAAGAGGGTTGTGAAGTGCTTGCAATGCTAACAGCACTGCCCTCATCTCCAGAACACTGATATGCAGGGAGGTCTCCGAGTCATTCCATGTGCCTTGGAATGTTCTGCCTGAGCAATGCCCCCCCACCCGAGGTGATAAGCGTCCGTGGTCACTGTGACTAGGGGAGGTGGGGCGCAGAAGGGCCGACCTGTATGGAGGTCTGGGGAATGCAGCCACCATAACAGGGCCCTCCTGCAAGCTTTGCTGATCAAGACAGGGTGGTGGAGAGGGAGAAGCTGGAACGACCACTGTACTTGAAGGGTCCACTGTAATACCCTCATGTTTAGGTGAGCGTACGGGAGGAGAGTAATTGCCGCTGCCATAGAGCTCAGTGCCCTCAGGACTAATTCCGCGGGAGGAGCTTCTGATTGGAGGATGGCCCGCACATGAACACTGAGGTTCTGTAGTCATTCCGAAGTGAGGTAGGCTGGAAGACTCCTCATATCTAACCTGGCCCCTATGAAGTCTATCACTTGTGTTGGAGCAAGGGAGGACTTGTCCATACTGATCATGACGCCTAACTGGGGGGCTAGGCGAAGAAAAAAAATCTCTGGCTGAGCAGAGTAGATGCCTTGTTGGGGCGGTCAGGAGCCAGTCGTCCAGGTACGGGAAGACCTGCATTCCCTGAAGTCTCAAGTGGGCCACTAACACTGCTAAAACTAACACTGCTAAAACTTTGGTGAACACCCTGGGGGCTGTGGTGAGGCCAAAGGGAAGGACCCTGAACTGATAGTGGCTGGCTCCCAGCCGGAAGCGGAGAAACCTCCTGGATCGCATGTCCATTAAGATGTGGTAGTACGCATCCTTGAGGACTATGGAGCACATCCAGTCGTTCTCCCGTAACAGGGGGAGAATGGATTGAAGAGTGACCATTCGGAATTTCTCCTTGGTTACCGCCAGGTTCAAAAGGGAGAGGTCTAGGATTGGTCTCAGGTGCCCCATCTTTTTTGGCACCAGAAAGAACCTGGAGTAACACCCTAATCTGAGCTGGTCTGGGGAGATGGGTTGAATGGCCCTTTTTTCAAGCAGCTGCTGGATTTCCGTGGCTGCAGCCTCCCTCTGATCGGGTGGTATATCGGGGAGGTTCTTGAGTCTGGGGACATGAAGCATAGGGATTTTGTAACCTCTGGATATAATCCAAAGCACCCAGCGGTCTGACGTAATGGACTCCCATGCCACCAGGTGCCTCGAGAAACGCCCCCGACTGCCTCCAGAGTGGAGCAGTTGGGCAACCCTTCAGGGCTGTTGCATGGGCCGATCAGAGAAGGATTCTCTGGACACAAAATTTCTCAGAGCCCCTCTGCCTCTAGGGCGGCGTCCTCCTCTGCCACAGAAGGACTGGTATTTCCGGAACCACATCTTCTGTCCCTTTTGGTTCTTGGAAAAGGACCTCTGGGGAGCAGAGAAGCGGACTCCGATGGCAGACAGCGTCTTCCCGTCCTTCTCGCTCTGGACAAGTGTCTCGCGAATGGTTTTGCCAAACAAGGCAGAACCATCAAAGGGGGCATTCGCAAAGGACGCCTTAAAGGGCTCCACAAAGTCACAATGTCGGAGCCAGGCCTGGCGCCTCATCACTAGGCCTGCTCCTCTGGCTCTAGCGGCTCCCTCAGTAGCGTGAGACAGAAGCCGCATAGAGGTATTGGAAACAGATGAGAGTGGCCATACGAGTGGAGTACAATTGCTTGTCCTCCGCCGACATGGACTCCGGGGGGGAAGCAGCGTATTCTTTGATAAGATCGCACTGCATCCTGATGACACGTGCCATGTAGTTCAGAGACCTTACCGAGAAGGTTGCTGAACTGAATACCTGCTTCCCAAGGTGATCCATCAATCGAGACTCCTTGCTTGGAGGATGGACCACGGGACTCTCCTGAGCTAGTTCCCTCTTAGTGGCTGCCGCCATCAACATGGCATCTACAGGGGGGACCCTTGCTCCAATGGGGACGGTCTGCGGGAGGGCTCAAGATCCTGTCCGGGTGCTTGGGAATAGGTTCCACAGTGTCCGGCTCCTTCCACGCCCTAGTGGTCACAAGGTCCACCAGGGGGTCGGCCGGAGGGGACACCCAAGAGGTAGACAGGCCTGCTTCGAACGCCTCCAGGAACACGGACTCATCGGAGGAAGCCTTAGGGGGCAGACCACCCCCCCTGAGCCTAAGCATTTCCATGATGTCTCCAAAGGAGACATCCTCAGGGGGTGATCTTGGGGAGCCTTCCCCTTCATCCAAGTCCGTGTCCTCTGTTAAGGATTCGGGGGAGTCCACGTGCCTCCTCTTACACTTGTGCTTGCGAGGCACTTCCTCAGGGGGGCTGTCCGAGGAGGTCTCGCCAGCAATGACCTGTTCCAAAGCAACAACCTGGGTCATTGAAGCAGGCTGTTCCTGTGGCCGGGTGATGGAAGCCTGGCCCAGCATAGAGGGAGTGCAGGGCGGAGCAGAGACAAGGGCCGGCGGTCTGGATGCTCTCGACAGAGCCCTCTCCACTACATCGAAGGTCGAGGGGGAGCTGCTCTCCCTGGGCTCTGAGAGCCGACTCCCACTCGGATCTGATGAAGGGATCGGAACCGGTGCCGAGACCATCGGATCCGAGGGACCAGTGAGCTCCGATCTGGACCGAGCCGAAGGCACATTGAATCCCTCGGATCCGAAGCTCGGGCCACGGCTCTGAGAGTTCGGATCCGATGATGGAACAGACAGACTCGAGGGCAGGGTCGGATCTGAAGTACCCAGTACTTTCGGCGCCGACCCACCCCTGGCTCCAACGCTGCCCGGCTCCAAGCGCTCCAAACCCGAAAAGCAGGTCGGAGAAGGATCTATCGGAGCAAAAAAGGGTGTCGAGCTCCCCCCCAAAGAGGGGGGGGCAGGAGCACTCCCATCTGCAGCTGGGCCTGGATGAACCTTCTCATCATCCGGTCCAAGTCTGCGTCAGACAGGCTGTAGGTGGATCTCGAAGAGGCCACCGAGGCAGGCCTGGAGTGCCGCCTTGATGACCTCGATGGAGATCGGGTCTCCTCCTCTGGTCCCGGGGAGAAGCAAGGTGATCGGAGCCGAGGAGGAGGA
Organism: Protopterus annectens; assembly: GCF_019279795.1. Taxonomy (NCBI): domain Eukaryota; kingdom Metazoa; phylum Chordata; order Ceratodontiformes; family Protopteridae; genus Protopterus; species Protopterus annectens. Next base: position 1,996,748,247 of record NC_056737.1, read on the forward strand.
GACCTGGAATCCGTGGAGGGAGAAGCCTGCTTAGCTGGGGGGGGGGGGGGCGAAGCAGAGGCCTCGGCCTGCCGCTTGTGGTGCTTCTCCCTCCGTTTCTCCCTCCTGGCCTCCCTATCCTCCGGCGCTTTAGTGGGAGTTTGGATCCCGGCTGGAGGAAGGGGGGCAGGAGTGGATACCACCACAGGCTGGGGAGGTGCCACGGAAGTAGCAGAGGCCGAAGCCAACTCCAGGGGCAAAAGTCCCACCAGGACCAGCTTTGACCACCGCTCTTTCAGTGCCCTGGGGTTGAACCCTGCACAAATCATGCATCCTGAGGACAGGTGTTTAACCCCAAGGCACGAACACACCGAGTGTGGCCATCCACCAGTGAAAGCTTATGACCACACTCGGTGCACTTAGAAAAAATGGGCTTTGGGGCCTCTGACATTTTCTCTCAAGGAAAGGACTACACACGCACACCAGGCCCCAAAACATGAACAATGCACACACACTATGACCAGCGAGGGGAGGAAACACTAAAAATAAAATTAAAAGAGGTAAAAGTTAACCTAAAGGGAACCTGAACACACACACAAGTTTAAAAAGGAAAGATTTTCTGTTTTTAACAAGTTTTTTGAAGAACTTATCTGAAGTCGCCAGGAGCTCTGCAATCCAGCTGTCTCTTCTAAAGCGGAAAACTAGATCTGGGGTCAATTGGGGTTGGCAGGGGATTATGGGTGCGGGGTGGAGCTTGGATCCATAGCTGTATAAATAATTGCTGGCTCGGATCCGATATCGGATCCAAGACCCACAGGTTGCTGACAAATGAAGTCCCTACTTCAGATTACATATTTTAACAAGAGGGAGGAGCATAGGGTGCATACAAGAGTGAAGGAAGATGCACACAGGTGGATTATATCTTATGTAGAAGGGCCGATCTGAAGGAGATTGGAGACTGTAAAGTGGTGGCTGGGGAAAGTGTAGTTAGGCAGCATAGGATGGTGGTTTGTAGGATGATATTAGTGATCAAAAAGAGGAGGACGAGTGTTAGGGCAGCACCAAGGATCAAATGGTGGAAATTGAAAAAGGATAATTGTGAGGTGAGGTTCAGGGAAGAGTTAGGACAAGCACTGGGTGGCAGTGAAGAGTTACCGAATAGCTGGGTAACTACAGCAGAGCTAGTAAGAGAGATAGCTAGATGGGTGCTTGGTGTGACATCTGGAAAGAGGAAGGAGGACAAGGAGACCTGGTGGTGGAATGAAGAAGTACAGGAGAGTATACAGAGAAAGATGTTGGCGAAGAAGAAGTGGGATTGTCAAAGAGATGAAGAAAGTAGACAAGAGTATAAGGAGATGAGGTGCATGGCAAAGAGAGAGGTGGTGAAGGATAAGGCGTATGAAGAGTTGTATAAAAGGTTGGACACTAAGGAGGGAGAAAAGGACCTGTACCGATTGGCTAGACAGAGGGACTGAGCTAGTAAGGATGTGCAGCAGGTAAGGGTGATAAAGGATAATGAGGGAAACGTACTCACAAGCGAGGAGAGTGTGTTGAGCAGATGGAAAGAGTACTTTGAGGGGTTGATGAATGAAGAGAATGAGAGGGAGAGAAGGTTGGATGATGTGCTGATAATGAATCATGAAGTGCAGTGGATTAGCAAGGAGAAAGTAAGGATAGCTATGAAGAGGATGAAGAACGGAAAGGCCGTTGGTACAGGTGACATATCTGTGGAAGCATGGAGGTGTTTAGGTGAAATGGCAGTGGAGTTTTTAACTAGATTGTTTAATGAAATCTTGGAAAGTGAGAGGATACCTGAGGAATGGAGAAAAAGTGTTTTGGTACCGATTTTTAAGAATAAGGGTGATGTGCACAGCTGTAGTATCTACAGAGGGATTAAACTGATCAGTCACAGCATGAAGTTATGGGAAAGTATAGTGGAAGCTAGGTTAAGAAGGGAGGTGATGATTAGTGATCAGCAGTATGGTTTCATGCCAGGAAAGAGCACTACAGATGCGATGTTTGCTCTGAGAGTGTTGATGGAGAAGTACAGAGAAGGTCAGAAGGAGTTGCATTGTGTCTTTGTGGATTTAGAGAAAGCATACGACAGGGTGCCTAGAGAGGAGTTGTGGTATTATATGAGGAAGTCGGGAGTGTCAGAGAAGTATGTAAGAGTGGTACAGGATATGTACGAGGGTAGTGTGACAGCGGTTGAGGTCTGTGGTGGGAGTGACGGATGTGTTTAAGGTGGAGGTGGGATTACATCAAGGATCAGCTCTGAGCCCTTTCTTATTTGCAATGGTGATGGACAGGTTGACAGACGAGATCAGACAGGAGTCTCTGTGGACTATGATGTTTGCAGATGACATTGTGATCTGTAGTGAGAGTAGGGAACAGGTGGAGGAGACCCTTGAGAGGTGGAGATACGCTCTAGAGAGAAGAGGAATGAAGGTCAGCAGGACTACGACAGAATATGCGTGTGTGAATGAGAGGGAGAATAGAGAAATGGTGAGGATGCAGGGAGTAGAGGTGGTGAAGGTGAATGAGTTTAAGTACTTGGGATCAACAGTTCAGAATAATGGTGAGTGTGGAAGAGAGGTGAAGAAGAGAGTACAGGCAGGATGGAGTGGGTGGAGAAGAGTGTCAGGAATGATTTGTGACAGACGAGTACCAGTAAGAGTGAAATGGAAGGTCTACAAGAGGGTAGTGAGACCAGCTATGTTATACAGGTTGGAGACAGTGGCATTGACAAAAAGGCAGGAGTCAGAGCTTGACGTGGCAGAGTTGAAGATGTTAAAATTTGCACTGGTGTGACGAGGATGGGCAGGATTAGGAATAAGTATATTAGAGGGTCATCCTAGGTTGGAAGGTTTGGAGACAAAGCCAGAGAGGCAAGATTACATTGGTTTGGACATGTGCTGAGGAGGGATGTAGAGTATATTGGGAAAAAGATGCTAAGGATGAACCTGCCAGGTAACAGGAAAAGAGGAAGGCCTAAGATAAGGTTTATGGATGTGGTGAGAGAGGACATGCAGGTGTTTGGTCTGACAGAGCAAGATGCAGAGGACAGGAGGAAATGGAAATAGTTGATCTGTTGTGGCGACCCCTAAAGTACAGTTTTGTACCTACCATAAATGTAGATGTTCGAAGATCCACATTGCTGCAGTCCTTACACTTGGGTAGTCCGCTGTCCTCGGTCGGCCCGAATATCAAAGTAGGCTGACGCCGGTCAAGGCGCATTTGACTGACACCAGAACGTCAGGGTACAAATGCGCATGACCGACGTCATATCCTCAGTCTTTTCTTGCCCCAGATGTCAGAAGACCCTAACAAGAAAGGTCAAAACCCAAAGACAACAAAACCAACAACCAACCACCCTAGCACTAATAATATGTACAATAAATACAATATACACAATATTTACAACCCAACCCACACAACCCTCTAACTACAGAGGGAAGGAGGGAGGGTGACTGCAGCAATGTGGATCTTCAACATCTACATTTATGGTAGGTATAAAACTGTACTATGTTCTTCATCTCACATTGCTGCAGTCCTTACACTTGGGTAGAATCCCAAAGCAGAGGTAAGGGAGGATGGCACAACTATAAAGAAGCAGGAGCTGCCAAAATGCCCTGTAAAATAGCAGTGGCAAAACCAGCCCTAGATTTAGAGTAAAGTGGAAGGTGATAATGCTTAGAGAAAGTATGCACAGAACTCCAAGTAGCTGCCTCCACGATATCTTTAGTTGCCACCCCCATTAAAAAGCTGTTGAAGTGGCAGTAGCCCTAGTGGAATGAGGCCTAATCCCAGCTGGAACCTCCTTGCCATGATGGGAATAACAGAAAGCAATGCAAAACCCAATCCACTTAGAAATAGTTTTTGACACAGGCTTGCCCTGAGAACTCAAAGCAAAAGAAACAAATAACTGCTGAGACTGCCTGAACCCTTTAGTTCTGCTCAAATAGTATCGCAACTGCCTGTGTATATCCAAAGTGTGCAAAATCTTTTCCCCTTTATTTTGGGGGTTTGCATAAAAGGTAGGCAAATGAATAGTTTGGTTTAAAGACACACTAGAAACCACTTTAGGCATAAAGGAAGGATTAGTACTAAAGATACCCTATCCTTATGGAAAATTAAGAAAGGCTCAACTGCCATAAGGGCCTGTAATTCAGAAACCCTTCTGAGGTAATGGCTAACAAAAAGCAGTCTTCCATGATAAATATTTCAACTCAACAGTAGCTGCAGGCTCAAGGTTGTAGAGTGAGTTTCTCCAACACAAAATTGAGATCCCAAGCAGGAGTAGGAGCTCCGGGGTCTTATATTCTTTGCCCTCTAAGGAATTGCTTAAACAAAGGATGAGAAAACAATGGTAGGTCACAATCATAGTGAGCAGAAATTGCTGCAGCATGAATCTTAATAGAAGAGAAGGACAAACCTTTGTCCAGTAACTCAGTAAGATATTGAAGAGCCACACTTAAATTAGGCTTAGAAACATCAAATGCTTTGCTGCACTCCAAAATAAAAATCTCTTCCATTTATCTGCACACTTTCCTTGTACTAGGCCTTCTGGCTTCCAAAATAACATTCAAAACTTGCTGTGGAAGCTGCAACCTCCAGGGTTTAAAACAGAATATGCCAGGCTGTCAGGTGAAGAGAGTGAAGTTTGACATTGAGTAAATGACTGTTCTCCTGAGTCAGCAGGTGTGGAATTGAAGGTAAAGGCCATGGAGGCTCCCGACCGCACAGAGTTCTCAGTAGTGGGTACCAATGCTGTCGAGGCCAATCTGGAGCTATTAAAATCATCTTTGGCTTGTCCTGTCTGACCTTCAGAAGTACCTTTGGGAGGAGAGGCAGAGGTGGAAAGGCATACACATGAAGATTGCTCCAATTGAATGAAAGAGCATCCACTTTCCAAGCTGTGGGATGAAAACTTTTGTGCAAAACTTTGGCAGCTGGTAGTTTAGTGGAGAAGCGAACAGATCTATGTCTGGAGTTCCCCATGACACTGTCAATTTCTGAAATACACGAGGATCCAATTTCCACTCGTGGGGATCCATAATTTGTCTGCTCAACACATCTGCTAAGGAGTTCTGTGCTCCCGCAGAAACCTTGCCTGAAGATTTAGCTGTAAACTGAGAGCAGTCTCCCACAAAATCATTGCTTGTCTGCACAGAGGATAAGAATGTGTTCCCTTGCTTGTTGATGTACCACATGACAGTTGTGTTGTCTGTTAGAATCAACACCTGCCCTGGAAGAAGTAAATCCTTGAAAGCTATTAATGCAAATTGGACTGCTAACATCTCCTTCAGGTTGATATGTAGATGTAGAAGTCTGGCAGGCCACGGTCTTGTATCCACTTTCCATTTAGATGAGCTCCCAAGCTTTGTCTGAGGCATCTGTCGTTAGAATCTGACTTGCCTCTGGCCGGGTCACAGAGAGTCCCTTGTTTAGGTGACATTCCTGAGCCCACCACAAAAATTCCTTTGAATGCAAGGTATTATCTGAATGACAGTGTCCAAATCTTGGCAGTGCTGTGTCCATACATTTTGAGATACCATTGTAGCTTCCTCATATGCAGTTTGGCATTGGGAAGCACCAGAATACAAGATGCCATGAACCCCAAGGCTTGAAGGACTGTCCTTGCAGTCAGCCTGGACTGATGAGACAATTGATGGAAGTAAAGAGAAAGATTCTTTTGTTTGTCCGGGGTCAAAAGGCCATCTGGGATGCTGTATTCAGTCTCACACCCAGAAAGCACATGTCCTGTGTGGGTACTTGACTGGGCTTTATTTCGCTCACAGAATACCCCAGGCATCTTAGCACTGCTATCACATAGTGTAGATGATGAAGAAGTTCTTCTTTTCCTTGAGCCAGAATCAGACAATCGTCCAAATAAGGATAGATCTGTATTCCTCTTAGTCTGAAGAAAGCTATCACTGGAGCCAGAACCTTCGTGAATACTCTGGGCAGTAGATAAGCCAAAGGGCAATGCAGAGAACTGATAATGAGAAGTCCCAGCCCGGAAACGTAGATACTTCCTGCAACTTAGCCTGATAGGAACATGAAGGTAAGCCTCCTTGAGATCCAGAGTCACCATCCAATGATCTTTGCCCAGCAGAGGTAAAAGCTGTTGTAACGTCAACATTTTGAACTTGGGAATATCCAGATAAGTGTTGAGGATAGATAAATCCAAAATTGGTCTCCACGTGTTCCCCTTCTTTGGTACTAGGAACAGGCGAGAATAAAATCCTAGGCCCACTTCTGACAGAGGGACCGGCTGAATGGCTCCTATTTGGAGCAGCAGAGAAATCTGTTTGTGAGCCTCTATTCTTTGCTGAGGAGGAACGCCTGGCATGCCTTTGAAAGGAGGCAAGGTATGGAAATAAAATCTGTAACCTTGGTGTATGATATCCAATACCCATCTGTCTTGGGTAATTAAACTCCAATTTTCTTTGAAAAGTGCCAACCTTCCTCCCAAAGGTGCTGCCAGTCGAGAAGACTCTGGCAGCTGAAAAGGTAGGTCATTGGGTCTGTTTACGAAAGGACTGACCCCTGCCCTCACCAAGACTGTGCAGGTGAACTCCCTGTTCTAGGCCTGAAAGAGCCCTGAGCTCTGCCCCTACCCAGTCTAGACCTGCCCCTAGACTGGGAATCATAAGAAGGATACGTCCACCCCTTAGTAGGCCAATTTCTGCTAAACTTCGGAGGCTGAACCTGCAAAAAATCTTTAACAGTCTGCATAGACTTAGCCTTGTCTTCCACTTTCTTTAAGACTGCCTCAACAGGTGAACCAAATAACACATCAGATTGTAAAGGAGCATCCAAAATCCTTGTCTTAACATGGTCAGATAAATTCTGATCCCTTAGCCAGGCGTGCCTGCGAAGAACTGACCCTGTGGCAGCCACCCTAGACGAGGCCTGTACAGCATCAAAACCACATTGCAAAGAATGCTTACCCACTTGTTCAGAGACATGTACCAAATCCTGTAACTCTTTACAGTCAATACCTTCCGCCAGAGCATCTACCTTAGACTTCAATTGAGACAGTAGATAGTTTTGGTATTTCAACATGTGAAACTGGCAATTTAGAGCCCTCATAGCTAGGTGGAAGACGATAAACTTTCTTTCCCCATCTATCCAAAGCCCTAGCCTCTTTATCTGGTGGAACCGATTTTAACAACAGAAGCCTTAACACCCTTAGGCCCCTGACTAACAGTTTCGGGGTCCGCCCTAGGACGCTTAAGAAACTTATGAGCTTCAGGCACCCTATAATACCTATCCGGCTTAACAGGAGCAGGAGGCAAGGAATCAGGATTAAGAGAAGCCTCTGCAAACACATCCTCCACAACATCCAGAACAGGAGGTATAGCCAAAGGCCTATGCTGGGGTAAAACAGAAATTCCTAAGCCTTTTCCTGGAATCAGAGAAATCCTGACCTTCCCACTTAAAATGCTCTCTCATGGAATGGGGGTCTCTGAAAAGAAAAATCCTCAGGAGGAGAAGCAGAAGGAGTAGAATCATCCACATCAGAATCAGAATAAGGAGAATACTCCTGCAAGTCTTCAGCCAAGACTCTGAAACATCTGAAGCCTGCTCAAAACTCCCTAACTCAGGTTCCACCCTAGGCCTCTTATCAGGAGGGGGCAAAGAACCTCTAATTAAGGTAATCAAATCTTCTGCCATTTTAAGCATATGCTTCTTGGGCACAGATCCTGAAGAACTAGGAGTGACACCAACTGAAGCTAAACCTGGCCTGCCTCTGGGAGTAGCCTTGGAAACAGAAGGCCTAACCACCCTAGGAAGGGAGGGAGTACAGTAACCTGAGAAGCCCTTCAGCCTGACTTGCCTCCTGAGAGGCCACATCCTGCAATAACAGGGATATCCCCTGGGCCTCCAGAGAAACCTCCGGTGGAACCACCGGCTCCACCGATACCTCTAAAGAACCGGGCGTCCGGTAAGGACGACTGCCTACCCTGGGCTTAGCTGTTTATCCTTGCGCTTCTTTGAAGAAGCGGACGCCGGAGCATCCGACGGCATAGTGTAATTGCACCGCTTCCCAAAGACTAACCTGGCACAATCTAACCTTTCTTAATAGTGCGCTTATTGAATCTAGCACAAAAGCGACACCCAACAACGCCGTGCTCAGGCCCTAAACAAGGAATACACAAGGTATGATAATCTCTATGCGTATCTGTTTCCCACAAGAAATACAGTTATTCACTTTTTCTGACATCCGTAAACCACTGAGGCAAGAAAAACAAAATATTCCCAACGGGTACTTAGCCAACTTTGACTCGGTCTGAAACCAACTCGAACTTAAAATTTCAGAACGCCAACGGCACTTGCAACGCTGCTTCTGCATCGGACCATGCGGCAAAAGACTGAGGATATGACGCCGGTCATGCGCATTTGTACCCTGACGCCCTGATGTCAGTCTAATGCGCTTTGACCGACGCCAGCCTTATACTTTGATATTCGGGCCGACCGAGGACAGCGGACTACCCAAGTGTAAGGACTGCAGCAATGTGAGATGAAGAACATCGAAGCAACCAGATGAAGAAGAAGAAGAAATAAATATATATATATATATATATATATATATATATATATATATATATATATAGTATATATATATATATATATATATATATATATATATATATATATATATAAGTGTATATGAGAGTATATATACACACACATATATATATATATATATATATATATATATATATATATATATATATATGTTTGTTTGTGTCTTTCGGCTTTTCCCGGTTAGGGGTCGCCACAGCGGAACTCCGGTACACTAATGATTGGCAGTTGATTTTTACATACTGGCTTGCCAGGCCTGACGCACAAACTTCAACGAAGGTACGCCCACTCACGCATGTCTCCACGCAGAAGACTCTCTAGCTGAGAATCAAACAGGACAGCGTCTTACTGTGAGGCGACAACGCTACCGCAGCACCACCACCGCGGGTCCAGTATATATATAGATATATATAGATAGATATATATATATATATATACACATACAAACACACACACACATATATATATATATATATATATATATATATATATATACACACACACACACACATATATATATATATATATATATATATATATATGCAACTCCCCACTTCATCATCATCATATGTTACGGAGGAATGTGCATCTGTGGAGCCAGTGACACACCTTGTACTAGTAGCAGTCATATGTTTTTTTCTCAAAGACTGCTGCATGGTGCTGTCAAATACATAGCTGGTGTATTCATAATCTGTTCTCAGCACTGTGGATGACCAAGTAAGGGCTTAAAAGGGTACAGCCTGAAGGAGTTCAAGAGTGTATGTGGGGGGATGCCCTTTATTCTGGCCAACAAGCAGTCTGCAGAAACTCAGGAGTCTTTGAAGAAAACCCCATGTCACCAAAGTGACATCTCACACTAACTGTGGATGAAAGAGTGTCCCAGTCCTCTAATGAATACTAGAGTAGCTTCCTCCCACCAGCAAAAGAAAGAGCGAGTATGCAGTAATGAAGGCTACATCATCCAGCCCAAATTCTCTCAAAAAATCAAAGATTAGCAAGAAGCTGAGGACTTTTGAATGTCAGGCCCTCATTATGACAAAGAATCAGAAGATAATTTCTCACATGAACACAATGAGTCTGGCATAGGAACAGAGGTTACCATGTGACCAACAAAATTTGTGTAATACTACCACCTGGAGGCATGCAGGCTATAATCCTGATTCCTTACTCAATTTTTCATTTAGAATTCACAGGGTTAACAAAAAGCATTAAAGACATCATTAAAGGTTTCAGAGCAACTGAGGCAGCCAGTGAAGGTCCTGTTATGTATACTGTGCCCACAAGCTATTTTAATCTTTTTCTTCTACGTTACCATTAAGCACAGGCACTTTCCTTGAACAAATGAAAGGAAGACATTTGGACATTGTACTGTATGTGCTAAAGAACTAAGGACTCGAACGCCAACAATGCCCAGCAAACCAAGTGGAGGGAACACCAGTAATCATCAATGGGAAAGAGTGCAAACGCATTTAACTAACAGCTGAGCAGAAAGATAAGAGAACAGCTTTTTGGAAGAACTTTAGAAGCTCTCTCAAACTAAGATAAACTAGTTTAACAGAAATCTATAATATGGCACATCCAAGAGCCAGAAAATCCTGATAAATTTTGAAGTAAAGCTACAATGCAACCATAATAAAGCATCTCTTCCAAAATAATTTTTACATACGTCATTTTTGCCCTTCTGATGGAGCTGAACATCAAGCCACCCCCAATCAGATTTGAACCATTTGTTCCTCTGTAAGAGAACTACATCTTAATACTGTACTGGATAAGAGCCATTCATTGAAGCAGTCATGCAGACAACAATAACAGTTGCTTCTGACCTCACTGGAATCAAGGCAACTGAAACCAGCTTTGTATTCTCCTAACCCTACTCTTGAGTAGAGGAACAAACTACCAGTGTCAATGCAGCTGGTCACAGAGTTTTCTCCCATGGGAGTGCATGGTCCTGTAAACTCACTTTTAAAGGCTTCCACCAAGAAGTAGCTTTGTGAGCCAAAGATTCAAACCACCAGTTGCTCTTTACTCATTCATCCAGTGAATTGTGGTGACTTGTATCCATGTTCTTCCTGCAAGGGACTGTGGCAGTTTGCATCCCTGCTCTGCCCCTCCCTTCCAAGACAGCCATGCCTATCCCCTTTGCAACATCAAGCATCTGAGCTGCTAACTGAACTATGCCACCAGGGCAGTCAGGGCTTTAACCCACTATGCCATTGCTGCTGGCCTCTTCAAATACATTTTAAATTCTTAGTGACCAAGTGCTTCATAACAAAACATGCCAAACTACACTGAATGCAAGCAGATCAGAATTACAATAAATCTAAACATGTTTTTCTTTTATTCCTCCACAGGACCTGTCAATGACTCCATTACTTTAACTCAAGTGGCCCATTCATTCTATCAGAGGTGACAGCCAGGTATTCCAGGCTAGGCAAGACTACTACAACCCATTCATTTCTGCCTGGAATGCATAATCAGCCCATTTTTCCCCCTCTGGTGAGAGACAGGTGGTAAGGAAATTGTGAAATTGCACGTTTGAAGGGGCAGCCTACCCTTCCCTACTAGGGGCAACTTTCTCAGCCTGAAGGCAGCTCAATCAAACCTGCAGCTGCTGCTAGCATAAGAAAGCATGCTTCTACATATTCTTTGGGGGCTACGTGCATATTCATACAGGTATCACATTCTCCCAGACTCATGCTCCATACTTTTAACACCTAGAGGTCCTACTATTTGTCACCTAAGTGGTCAGCACTTTCCTCATGATAGGAAACTGGCAGAAACACCCACTCACATTCTATCTTGTTAGCTCTTATAAGCACCTGAATCATTAACTGAACTCTGGTTACTTGTGTCATAGTAAGAGTTTTATCCTTCTATGCCAGGGAGACGGCTAAATGTAAACATGTTTTGTGCAAATACATCACGAGCTACATTTCAAATATTCCTCTCCAAACTGGCACTTAGGCATGTGCATCATTTCATGAAGCCACACATGGAAAATAATTCAGTCACATGCTTCACATGCTGAAGGCACAAGTATCTGCAGGAAACCATTTGTATTAAGAATGCCTACAGTATGACACAGGGGACCAACGGAAAACAAAAGTAAATGTCAGACTGTTGATATTACCTTGGGTGAACTGCTGATAGTTTCGCAGTGCTGCCAAGCTAAATGACTGCCCACCATCCATCTTCAGTCAACTATGCAAATATTTTCTCAACAACACTCACTTGTAAAAGCTGCTTAGCAGGACTTGAGCAGGGATCCAAGTTAAAGTCTGGGAGTTAGTGCAGAGGATTAATGCTATGAGCTATTAAGCTACTTCCTGTTATACAGAGTTTGATTCCCTGAGCCTTCAACTGTGATATCTTGACAAAGTCACTTAACCAGACAGTGTTTTGAGACAACTGGGAATTTGGGCTAGGCTCCTTAACAGTCTTCTAGACTGCATGCTTAGTACTATCCACAAACCTAAAAACCACCAGCTAGTAAACAAAAGGAAAAGTAGTGAAATACTGTTTATCTTTAACTGTGTGATTAAGAAAACAAACAGAAAAAATAGGTAAAGTAGAGCTGCTGTCTATAAAAAAGAATCAGCTGCACAAGTGTAATACAGCAGTGAAAGAAATATCAGTGACAGTCAGGAACCATCTATTACTCCTTTTTGTGCCAATCTTAAACCTCTACAGATTCATTTCTCCTGCCCCTCTAACCTGCTGCTACCCATACACTATGACCCCTCACCTGGCATCCCCATGTACTTTGATATTCTGTCAGGTTACTCTGCTGCCAAAAAACATCTGCCTCATTTTCTTGTACTTTAACAGGATTGTAGTTCTTCTCTTTTAAAATTACCCATTTAACTTGAAGCTTTCGCTATCTGTTACTTTCAGCAAATGAAATGGTGCCATTCATCTAATATGTCTAATAGAGTATACTCTCTCATTATCATACTTCTGCATATCATTGTGTGCACACTGTACTGTTTATGCTTTACTCTTACAGCTATACAACATATAGGCATCAAGATACTTCTGAAAATGGGAAGAAACAAGCTGTTTTAAAACGGCTTATAAAAAGTTTCACCAGCAATGAGTGAGCTACACAACAGCTCGCCAAAAGGGCAAATGGCAGCATGGAATGTCTAACTTTGGAGGTAAAACAGTTACCTATAAGCCCACATTCTTCAGATTCTCACAGTCAGATTCTTCAAGCTATATGCTCATGGGTGTTGTATGTAAGTCTTGTTTTTATGTCAGCAGATAAATATGGAGGTGATTGAAAGCTTTAATGGGCCTGGGATAAATGGAGGTGAATTAAAGAGTCAGGAACTACAAAGGGCATACATGCACATTTAGTATAACAATGGAGTGAAGAGGGCTAAATGTCAGCAAATTTCATGTGTCACCTGGAATCTAAATACATCAGTATGATCCCTATGAGAATTAGAATGTTTGTGTTAGCAGGGGAAAGTTGTTTGTTCTTCTTTCGGTTTTTCCTGGTCAGGGGTCGCCACAGCGGAATTCCGGTCCGCTAATGATTGGCAGTAGATTTTTACGGTGCCGAGGTGCCAGTCCAATGCCCAACCTTCAACGAAGGCATGCCCATTCACGCATGTCTTTCGAATGCCACTCGACCGCTGGGAGGGCATGCAGACTCCACACAGAAGGTGGTCCAGCCAAGAATTGAATGGGAGAACCTCTTACTGTGAGGCAACAACACTACTGCTGCACCACCGCGGCAAGCCTTAAAATTAGAATGACATACATACCCTGCTTATCTGTTAATTCTACCACTGAGTACATTCATTCAGTGACTGACTAGTTAAAAATTTGTTAATAAGAAATGCCAGTATATCAAGTCTGGAAGCAGCACTGCAGAATATAATAATTTGTGCTATTAAAAGTGAGCATGTGAACTATGTTTTCCTTCTTAAGTAGGGCAATATAGAAATGTCAAGCAGTATGCCAAAGGCAGCTGCACACAGATAAAGGTTGGATCTATGCCACTATTCGCAACACCCACAAGCACGCATGCACACATACACACAAAAAAAACCTCTCCCTGAAGTGCCCTACCATTATTGTCCTAAATGTATTACCATAGCAACAGCACACATAACAAAATCAGATTTTGATCTACAAGACTACAGAATGTCAAAACTAATTACTTCAATTACACATTAAATATACAAATATAAGCAAGCACGATATTGGGTTCCCTATATTTTCCTCTTTGCTTTGCTATAGAAAATAACGAGGGGTGGGGGGTGCACAAAATGCAAGCACTATTGTTTTTACTAACACTTTCTCTTACCAGGTGGAACAATTTTTTGTTAATATTTAAACAAGGACTTTATGAAGCCTCCTATAGGTAATGATTAGTACAAACTTTATTAAAATTATTTTAAATGGGATTCTTTGTATGCAGTTTATACAAAAGAAACAAACGCTGTCTAACCCATTGCCACAATGACAGAGGTGCTACCAGAAATACTGGAATTGCACACCTTTGAGAATGCAGCATTCCAGTGTATGTATTACATAGCGTGCAACTCTGACAAACAGAAAGTCAGTAAGACATCAAGGCAGGCAACCAAAGAGGGCCTCTCTCCACTATATTCCAAGCGCGGGACACTAAATATAGTTAGAAAATACTAATGTGACATGTCATACTGTACAACTGACAAGTATGTACCACATTAAGGTCCTAGAAAGCACTGACCAGACAGCAAGTCAATATATTAAAAATGTGATAAAAATAAGTAGGGTATAGGAGTTGGGTAACATTTTTATCTGTTCTAGACGGGTATTGTATTTGTATTACCTTAAATGCAGTTTCACAATTCCACACATGAAAACACTGTAGCAAAAATAAACATCATATGCAATCCCTGGACCTCACATACTCTGTGTACATAATTTTAAATTATATATTTTATGCTAAGTAAGACAGTTAGGGAGCCAATACCCAGGATAGATTAAATGGTTCAAAATGGACATAAAAACTAGCGTGCTCAGACATAATACCATAATGAAAACCATTTCTGCCTGCAAAAGAAGAGACTGTTACTGCCTTCTGTGATCCCCCACCTGACACAACTCATCCACTGCTGCAGACCTATCTTAACAACACACTCATCACCAAGACCATAACATCAACTGGAAGCTGAAAGCACTAAAACTAGGGCTTTATCTTTACTCCCAGTGACCTCCAGTTGTGAAGCGTTAAGTGCTATATTATACTGCTTTTCTGTTTCAGTGTATGTTTGTATGTATTTATATATTGTATGTATGTATGTTGACTGGGGTAGTCAGGTGTTCTACAAATGACCCATTTCAGTCGCGACCTGGTAGTTACAGCAGAGTAAAAAAAGGAATACTGTATTGTAAAACAATACAAAACAGTACAGTGGTAGTACACAAGTATACAATGAAGGTAAGACAACAATCACATAAACACAGTGACAAACAGTATAAACACATACACACTGTTCAGTATCAAGCCTATACTTAAGTCCACCTAAAAGTTCCTAATATGGAAGAGTGCTAGAGTCATACAGATGGCACGGGCAGCAGTTAGATAAAAAATGGGATAAGGGTTAAGTGAAGAAGAGTTAAACAAGTTGTTTCTATAGGTATCTCAACAGTCATTATTTGGTCATTACTTGGCATGTGTCACTGATTTTCAATAGTTTTGTCTTTACCTCATGAACTAATACAAGTTCATTATATACAGTTCTGAAAGATCAGCTTTCAATTCTAGTGTTTATGTTGTCAGTTTACATGATGAACACACTTAACACTTAGGCTGACAAATACTGAACACTGTCTAGGTTGGATGTTCCTGGTCTGTGTCACAGAGAGACTCTTCTAAGCTGTAAAAAAAAAAAGTCCCCAAAACTCCCCTAGACACAGGAAATGGACTCCAGGAACTTCCATATAAAAAGTTGCATTCTATACTGCATGGAAACTAGCCTTTTCCCAAAACATAAACCCAATTTTGATTATTCAGGTCTATTTAATACTTTATTCTTCTGGTACCGCCACTTTGTAGTAAAATACACATTCGTTGACTACAGATGTGGTCTTTCCAGAAAGACAAGTCTCTCCATTTGACAAACACTGGTCTCAGATAATGACAGCCCTACTGGTTAGCAGATAATTTCTCTGATCCTGAGATCTTTAGGTTTTATTACTTTAGTTTAGTCAGGGAAAGCAGGCAAAGATATCAGCAGAGGATTATGGCAGGCTGACAAAGACCAAGGTGAAAGTACAGTTGTGTACACTTACTATAAATGTAGATGTTCAAGTGTGTTCACTGTTGTAGTCATTACATTTGGGTTATCCTGCTGGCAGGTTGCCCTCAGTCGGCCTGAATTCCAAAGTCTTGGGTCCTGCGTCGGTTGCTGTCGCCTCTTCACTAATGTCAGGTCGTCAGGGGTATAAAAGATGCAGCCGATGCCATTTTATTCAGTTTTTCTTGCCCCAGATGTCAGGTGCCCCCAAAAGGGTAGGCTAAATTTATGTAAATACAACATACATGCACCAGAAATAAGCTTTACCTTCATCTATAAGCAAATACACCACCTAGGTTGTATAGATTAGAGAAGTAAAGATATGTTCCAGCAAAAATAAGGGGGATGGCGGGTGGGTAACCTGGACTGCAACAGTGAATACACTCGAACATCTACATTTATGGTAATTGTACACAACTGTACTATGTTCTTCGTGTTTCACTGCTGCAGTCATTACATTTGGGTTGAGTCCCACAGCTATGGATGGGGGGCTGGAGCTAAACAGCATTAGGAGTGGCTATGAGGCCCTGCAGAACTGCAGTGGCAAAGCCTGCCTTGGATTTAGAGTAAAGAGGCAGATTGTAATGTTTTGTAAAGGTATGCACTGAACTCCAAGTAGCAGCCTCTAAAATGTCTTTGGTTGGAACTCCCCTGAGAAAGGCTGCAAAAGTGGCTGCAGCTCTGGTTGAATGTGGCCTAATGCCCTTAGGCACTGGTTTGCCATGCTGTGAGTAGCAGAAACGAATGCAGTGACCTATCCACTTTGAAATAGTCTGCTTGGAGATAGCCTTTCCTTGTGATGCTGTGGCATATGCCACTAGTACTTGTTCTGTCTTTCTGAAAACTTTAGTTTTGTCCAAGTAGAATCTAAGTTGTCTGTGTATGTCCAAAGAATGCAGAATTTTCTCCCCCTTGTTCTGTGGATTTGGATAAAAGGTTGGCAAATTAATAGTTTGGTTAAGGGCTACACTGGATACCACCTTAGGCATAAATGTAGGGTTTGTTCTCAGAGAGACCCTGTCTGCATAAAAAATGATAAAGGGTTGCACGGCCATGAGATCCTGTAGCTCTGAAACTCTTCTTGCAGAAGTTATTGCTAGGAGCAGAGCTGTTTTCCAAGATAAGAATTTTATATCTGCAGTAGCAGCTGCCTCAAAAGGAGGTAAGGTGAGTTTTTCCAAGACATAATTGAGGTCCCATGCAGGTATTGGCGTTCTCCTTGAAGGCCTTACGTTTTTGGCTCCTCTGAGGTACTGCCTTAATAAAAGATGAGAAAAGAGTGGTGGCTCTGTATTGTAATGAGCCGAAATGGCAGCGGCATGGATTTTAATTGATGAGAAAGATAGGCCGTTGTTCAGCATCTCAGTTAAGTATTGCAAAATCTGAGGAATATTTGGGACAGCTGTATCAGTTCCTTGAGCTTGGTTCAAAGCGCAAAATCTCTTCCATTTCCCAGCATAGGATTTTCTAGTACTAGGCCTTCTGGCTTCTAAAATGACATCCATCACAGCTTTACTGAGAGGTGTGGTTTGTATGGCTACATTATCCACCATGCTGCCAGGTTTAGGGTCCTGAGTTGGCTGTGCAGAATCTGATTGTTTTGCTGGGACAGTAGATGAGATATTTGAGGTAAAGTCCAGGCTGGGCATTGGGACAAGTTCCTTAAGAACAGATACCAGTACTGGCGGGGCCAGTCTGGGGCAATCAGAATAATTTGTGGTTTCTCCTGTCTGACCTTTAGGAGTACCTTGGGGAGGAGAGGTAGTGGAGGAAAGGCATATACTGATAGGTTTGTCCAGTTGAAAGATAAGGCGTCCACTTTCCATGCTTGTCTGTGATAAGTCCTTGTGCAGAATCTTTTTAGTTGATTGTTTTGAGGGGAGGCAAACAGATCTATGTCTGGGCGTCCCCATTTCTTTGTTATCATGCTGAAGACTTGTGGATCCAGGTGCCATTCGTGGGGCTCCATGAGGTTTCTGCTTAGTTGGTCTGCCAGAGTGTTTTCCTTTCCTGGCAGGAATTGTGCCTGCAGACGAACTTGGTAAGTCAATGCTGTGTCCCATAAAGCCATGGCTAGTCTGCACAGGGGATAAGAATGAGTGCTCCCCTGCTTAAGTACCACATGACCGTGGTGTATCAGTAGTTGTCCCCGATGAAGTAGGTCCTTGAAGGCTGTCAGGGCATTTTGAACAGCTAGCATCTCTTTTTGATTGATATGTAGATGCTTTTGCTTTGTGGACCAGGTGCCCTGAATGCCTCTTCCTGCCATGTGTGCCCCCCCCAGGCATAATCTGATGCATCCATCGTTAGGCTCTGCCTGGCTGGGGGTAGTGAGAATGGCTGTCCCTTGTTTTGGTGACAAGCTTTTGTACACCATCGAAACTCCTGTTGCAGGCAGGGCATTAGAGTAATCATTGTTTCCAGACTGTGAAAATGTTGCGTCCAAACACTTTTTAGGTACCATTGAATTTTCCTCATATGCAGTCTTGCATATGGAATTAGTAAGATAAGATGCAGGATGCCATGAAGTCCAAAGCCTGCAGAATTTTTCTTGCAGATAACTGGGCCTTTGTTGTCATTTCCTTGAAATAGGTAGTCTGTTGCCTTTGTCTGGAGTGAGATAAGCCATCTGGGCAGTTGTATTTAAGCTTGCACCCAGGAATATTATCTCTTGACAGGGTACTAGTTTTGATTTCTTTTTGTTGACTGTGTACCCTAGGCATGTTAAAATTCTTATAACAAACATCAGATGCTGTAGTAGAATGTCCTTGTTCTCTGCTTGTATGAGGCAGTTGTCCAAGTAAGGATATATTTGTATTTCTCTTTGTCTGCAGTAAGCAATTACTGGTGCCAGGCACTTTGTGAAGATCCTGGGTGCAGTAGATAAGCCAAAGGGCAGTGCAGAGAATTGGTAATGCTTTGAACCAGCCTTGAATCTGAGGAATCTTCTGCATGTTTGTCTGATTGGGACATGCAGGTATGCCTCTTTTAGGTCTAAAGTCACGAACCAAGCCTTGCTGCCCAGCTTGGGCAGAAGCTGCTGTAAGATCAACATCTTGAATTTTGGTATATCCAGGAAAATGTTTAGAATAGATAGGTCCAGTATTGGTCTCCATGCTTGGTCCTTTCTGGGTACCAAGAACAGTCTTGAGTAAAATCCTTGTCCCTGCTCTTGCTGAGGCACTTGTTGAATAGCCCTCATGTCCATGAGAGCTGCGACTTGTTTTTGTGCCTCCGCCCATTGATTTTTGGTAGGTCTGGCCAACTGTTTGCCCTTGGTAGGGTATGGAAATGAAACTTGTAGCCTTGAGACACTATGTCTAGAACCCATTTGTCCTGGGTTATAATGTGCCAATTTTGAGAAAAAAGTGCTAGTTTTCCCCCTAAGGGTGCTGGCGGAAGATAAGTGTTTGGTGCAGGCAGGGGGAAGTCATTTGGACGGTTTCCTGTATGATTGTGATTAGTCCTCTCCACCTTTGGAGGTAGAGGCACTCCACTGCTTAGACCTGTAAGATGCTTGCGGCTGTGATCTGCCTTCTAGGGAGTCTGGATCTGCCCCTTTGAGGTCTGTCTGAGACTGGAAAGGACCAATTTTTTGTAGGCCAGTGTCTGCTAAATCTAGGTGGCTGTACCTGTAAGAAATTCTTGACCGTTTGCATAGATTTAGCTTTGTCTTCCATTTTCTTCAACACCTCTTCTGCCTTAACACCAAACAAGGTATCATGTTGTAAAGGAGCATCTAATAATTTTGCTTTAACATGGACAGACAGATTTTGTTCTTTTAACCAAGCATGCCTCCTAATGACAGAACCCATAACAGCGGCCCTGCAGAAGGCCTCCAGAGTCAAAACCACATTGCAAAGTATGCTTTCCAACTTGTTCAGCTGCATGTAATAAATCCTGTATTTCTTTGTTTTCTGCACATTCAGAATTTGCCATCATTTTCTGTTTAAGCAGTGTCATGATATATTGCTGATATTTGAGCATATGAAACTGGCAATTTAAGGCCCTTACAAAGTAGCAGATGTGCAAATCTTTTTTCCCCATCTATCCAGAGACCTAGAATCCCTATCAGAGGGGTAGGGTTTTTTGCAGTAGAAGCCTTGACTCCTTTTGGACCCTGAGAAATAATTTCTGGGTCTGCAGTAGGGTTTTTGAAAAGGAATTTATGAGAGTCAGGGACCCTGTAGTATCTGTCTGGCTTAACAGGAGCTGGAGGTAGAGAGTCAGGGGTCAGACTGGACTCCGAGAACACATCATCTACAATGTCCAACACAGGTGGAATAGCTAGAGGCTGGTGTTGAGGAATTAAAAGGGAGCCTTTTCTTAGATTCTGAAAAATCTTGGCTCTCCCAGTGGAAGTGCTCCCTCGTGGTATGCAAGGTTTCCCCAAAAGAGTAGTCCTCAGGAGGATAATCTGAAGGAATGGATTCTTCAGCATCAGAATCCTCAAAGGGAGGAAGAGAATATTCCTGATCAGAAGAGGAATCAGAATAAATGGAAACCTGATTTGAAGATTCATAGTCTGTCTCTTGCCTAGGCCTCTTATCAGGAGAGGGATGGGAACACCTGATCAAGGTAATTAAGTCTTCGGCCATTTTGAGCATCTGTTTTTTGGGCATGGAGGCCTGTCCTTGTGGCTGGTGAACTTGCTTCTTTGTCTTTAAAGGTGTTTTAGTCTTTGAAGTCAGTTTAACATACAATTGTTTAGGTCTGAATACACCCTCAGAAGCTGATGCCTGCTCAGCGGCTCTGGATCCAACTGAGGGAATAATCTCAGAGGCTCAAATACCTTGAGTTTCCTGTGGCCTGGCCCACTCCATGTGGGAGTTGGTAACGGCCTGCGACTCTAAAGTAGCGGGCGTCAGGGGCTGCGAAAGCACGTCACTGAGAATCGGTGACTTGCTTAGGAGAAGCTTCGTCGTCGGTTTTGGACCTCGGTTGCCTGTCTTTTTCTTTTTCTTTGCGTTTTTTGTGAACTCCGGTAGTGTAGTCGGATGGCTATCCGACGACATTGTATAATTAAATCTTCCCCCAAAAGAGCTTAATGCAAAATTGTACTGATGTTTAATAGTGCTTTGGTTAAATCTAGCACAAAACTGACAACTAGCAATGTCAGGGTCAGCGCCTAGGCAAGGAATACAGTAAGAATGGAAGTCCTTATGAAGTATTTGCTTCCCACAAGAAATACAATTATTAGCTTTTTCTGACATCGGTCTGGAGCAAGAAAAAAGTTTCCCCAATGGGGTACTTGGCTTTTAATGAAGACTTCGGATCTGAAACTCTAACACGAAAATCACAGAAGTCGGCCGACCAGCACTTGCGAACTGCTTCTGCTTCGGGCACCGCTCGGCAAGAAAGACTGAATAAAATGGCGTCGGCTGCATCTTTTATACCCCTGACGACCTGACGTCAGGGAAGAGGTGACAGCAACCGACGCAGGACACAAGACTTTGGAATTCAGGCCAACTGAGGGCAACCTGCCAGCAGGATAACCCAAATGTAATGACTGCAACAGTGAAACACGAAGAACATCAAGGTGTACGACGCCAAAGGACTGCTGAATGCTAGTCTGACTAAAGAGGAAATTATTTCAGCCTTAGTCGCAGCAGAGCCCAGCAACCAGGAGGATAACCAGTCTGCTGATGGGGACTCTGCAGCCCTCAGAAACAGGACAGTTCACCTTTTCCTCAGAGGACTTAAAAATTCATCTGGAGTTAAAGAGACTTGAACTGGAGGCCAAATGTCTGGCATTAAAATCAGCAGAGAGACTGCAGCATTTACAAGCCAAAGAAAATGAAAGACTGCTGCGTTTGGAGGCTGAAGAAAATGAGAAGCAGTGTCAACATGAGAGGGAGATGCTGACTGTTCATCGAGGTCATGGAGGTAATGGGGAAAGGAATAACAGAACCCCAGAAGCAATAAAGGTCTTTCTTCCACAGTTTAAAGATGTCGATAATTCTGATAGTTTTATTCATGTATTTCAAAGAGTATGCAAACAGTATTGTTAACCAAGGGCTCTGGGGCATGGTTCCTGACCACCATGTTCCATGGTAAAGCTGTAACTGTTGTTTCTAAACTGTCTGATACAGATTATTAAAATGCTTATCATAATTTAAACAAACAGTTTGATGTTAACACCGGACGCTTACAGAAAAAAAGTTTTCTGAGCATAGTCGCAAGGCAAATGAAAGTGTATGCGATTACATATTTTCATAGGTGGGTGAGTGGGTGTCAGATCACCACTTCTGAAAGGCTGGCAGACCTTTTGCTGAGGGAACAAACCCTTAGTACTTCGCCCGAGGACATGAGAATCTAGTTGGCAGACTGGGAGTGTAACTATGCAGATGAGCTGGGGAAAAAAGGGATCTCTACTTAACAAGCAGGCCATCACTGCACAAGAAGGAGATACCCACTGCTGCACACAGATATAAGGGAACCCACAGTGGGAAGCCTAAATCACCCCAACAGAATCCACCAGTAACAGGGGAAGACAAGTTCAGGTACATGGCCAGGATCAAGGGTTGGACGTTTTAAATGCAACAAGTGGAGCCATGTTTCATAAAGCTGAAGCAAGGTGGAGAATAACAGGTGGGGGAGCCATCAATTGAGAATAACAGCATGTCAGTGGTATGTTGTCGGAGACAACAGGGGTACCAAACTATCAAACTATCACCAGAGATTACATCCTATCCTAGTGGATGGAAAACAGGCCACTGCTAAGAGAAATACAGCCTCTAACATAACCATTGGGAAGCCTGCAGTGGTTAAAGACAGTCAGTACCTGCTTGGGTAGACCACTCCAGGCAGAGCTTTAGGAGAGACCCCATTCTAAATGCCTTTAGCCAGGGTTTACTTTGACTGGGAGGATGGAAAAGGAAGCAAGCAAGCAAGCAGGTGTGTTTGAGGATATCCCTGCAGAAGTCTTGACAGGGAATGCTTTTGATAATGCAGTACTTTGTGTGCATGCAGTTACACACAGTCAGGCTTGGAGGAAGGCATGTGGTTCTGGTAGTCTTGGGGAGACCTAGACAGACCTTGCACCTGAAACCAGGGCTGGTGAGGTGGCTACTTCAGGGAGGGAGCTACCCTATAGCAGTGAACCTGAAGGTGAGCCACAGCTACTGGTAGGTACTGATGTTCCCTTGGACAGAATGACTGCAAGGGCAGAGGCGAGTGGTACCCAGGCTGACATTGAGGCACCACTGTCAGAGGATACCAGACTTCCTGTGGAAGGGAAGCTGGGAAGAATTAAGAAGACAGAGTTGAGACAGGCTCGGCTCTCGGGCCTTACATTACGAGGCTAAAGGGAGGTACTATGGAGGCCTACTGGAACAAAGGTTTACTGTATAGGGAGTAGACTTTTTAGGGAGGGATACAGGGTGAGGTAAATACAGCAGTTGGTAGTTCCTACAGCCTACTGCCTGGCATTTCTACTCATAGCCCATGACATTCCTTTTGCATATCATATGGGCCTAAAGCGTACCAAGAGACATATTATGCAGAACATTTATTGGACTGGGATTGCAAGGGATGCAACAGGGTACTACAGGACCTGTCAGCAGTGCCAAAAAGTAGGCAAGGCAGGAGACAAGGTCAAAGCTCCTTTGATGTCTTTGCCTTTGATTAAGGAGCCATTTCAGAGGGTAGCTATGGATATTGTGGCGCCTCTGAGTACCCCATTTCAGAGGGTAGCTATGGATATTGTGGCGCCTCCGAGTACCCCAGGTTCCACAGGGAAGAAGCACATCCTGGTGATAGTAAATTATGCTACTAGATACCCTGAGGTGGTGGCTCTGTCCTCCATCGAGGCAGAGAAGGTGGAAAATGCTTTGTTAGATATTTTCAGCAGGGTAGGTTTCCAAAAAGAAACACTGACAGAGGTGCCAATTTCAGGTCAGATCTGCTGGCTTGTCTGTGGGAGATCTGCAGGGTGAAGCACCTAAAGACCAACCCCTACCACCCCCAGACTAATGGTCTTGTGGAGAGGTTAAACTCTACAATAAAGACTATGCTATGGGCACCTGCAGACCAGTTTAAGAGAGAGTGGGACAAATATTTGCCCAATCTGTTCTTTGCATACAGAGAGGTACCTCAGGAGTCCACAGGTTTGATGAGTGAGAGGATGAGTGTGAATCCCACAAAGGGTGTATTGTGGCATATGTCCTAAACCACGGGGACAAGGCTTAGGGAGCTCATGGGCTTGGCACAGGAGAACCTGGCAGGAGCCCAACAGCAGGAAAAAGGTCTGGTATGACAGGAATGTTCGAGCCAAAGAGAATGTAGTGGGACAGCCGGTTATGGTTCTCATTCCTGCCAGACACAATAAGCTGCAGGCAACTTGAGAGGGACCCTTCTAAGTGGTAAGGAAGGTCAGTGATGTTACCTACATGGTAAACCTGCTAGGCAGGAGGCAGAGGCACAAACTGTACCATGTTAACATGCTGAAACCTTAATGTGATAGGGAGGTTTTGGTGCTAAGTATTTGCAGTAGGTAGCAGGAGGTGTCTGAGGGGGATCTATGGCTATATCGAGCCAGCCAGAAAAATGCCAAGTTACTAAGGTGGAGCCTAGAGTTGCAGGCATATGACATGACAGTACAGCACTGTAGTGGGGTCAGCAATGCCAATGCAGATGGGTTCTCAAGACAGGGTATGGGTTAATGTATCCCAAACAAGCTTACTCCTCTCAAGCAACGTTTCTCGAGGGTCACTTAAATAACTAACTTGAGTGTTCAAGGGGGGGAGGTATGATGACGTGAGGTACTGTTAGATATGCCAGAAGTTGGGCAGTGGACGTGAAACATATGCCAGCACAACTAGCTGGAATTTTGTAAAGAATTATATGCCGTTTGTATATCAAACTGATTTGTGTAGATGCTTACGCTGAAAAATATATTTGTAAAGCTGCTTGTGTTAAAAATGTACCAACAGTGTGTCCTGCTGGACAGAAAAAGGATACACCTGCATGTCAGACTGTATTATAACTGATACTGTAACAGTGTATACTGGAAGAGAAGAGTTTATCCCATTCCAGCTAAATTTGAAAAATTGTTTGAAATTAAATTACCTGGTAGGCCATAAAGATCTTACAGCTCTGACTGCAGCCAAAGATGACATTTCTGTTAAAACAAGGACTAGGAATCCTTTTTGTATTCTCCTTGGGTGAACTAATTGCTACTCTGGAAGGGTGGAAGTTTGAAATTATTTTATGGCTTCCAGAAGCTGCAACAGATCTTAGCAAAGCTCTAAGTGTGCAAGGTAACTCATCTGTGCTAAATCCTGGCAGCCTCTAGTAAAGGGGATAGTGTGGGAACCAGAACTCAGATGACCATCCATCACTGAAATGATGTTTTAATACTAGATGAGACAGCAGTCTCAGTGCAGTCTGTTTTTGAAACCTGACACAGGATAACTTTCCTACTTCGTCTTGCCTTGCTCTAGTAAGGGGACCAGGGAATAGCAATTCTTTAGATCAGTCAGGAAAATATAGTGAGATTAGTTAAGTACTGTTTTTCTGCATCTGTGTGACTCTATTCATCTGTGACATTTTAATATTTCCTGTGACTGAAACTCTGGTGTTTATTTTTAAAAGATATTTAGTATTTTCAGGTTCTTTATTATTTACTATTAAATATATTTAAACTTTTCATTGTGGCTGGTCCTTTAGAGAATATTTTAAACTTTGAGAGTTTGTGTCTTTCGGCTTTTCCCGGTTAGGGGTTGCCACAGCGGAACTCCGGTCCGCTAATGATTGGTAGTGGATTTTTACGTACCGGGTTACCAGCCCTGATGCACAACCTACAACGAAGGCACGCCCCATTCACGTATGCCTCCACACAGAAGACGCTCTAGCTGAGAATCGAACGGGACAACGTCTTGCTATGAGGCGACAATGCTACTGCTTTGAGAGTAATTATATCTATTTGGTGACTCTGTGGCCACTCATGAAAGTCTTACTGCATTGGTCAAACACTATCATTTGTTTTAATATTAATTTCACGGTTTACAATCGTAAGGTCGAACTGGACCCCATCGAATGATGGGATCATCGACCCATGTCCGCAAAAGCGACAATGTTGAATTCCAACATTGTTAAAATACGACTCTACTTCGACCGCAGAATGGGCTTTAACATGGGTTGAGATAGGAGTGAGATTCGTACTTCGACAATGTCGGGTTCGACATTGTCGCCGTTTGGCCTCTGGACTTCGATTGAAGTGGGTTTGACTGAAATATTAATAGTAAATCAATTTCACTCAGTATGGAGTGACTGGTAGCAGTGTAACTACCTTACAGTCTGGGCAGAAGGGGACATAGCTAGTAATTTGTGTGAGCCTTTCCCAAGCAAGTATGTGTGTAAGCGCGCGTGTGTACGCGTGTGCGTCTGAAAATCAAATTTCAAAGACTGTGTGTGTGTCAGCTGCTTGCAGCAAGGACACAAAGCACTGGTTTCACAGAGTGGGTGCTGGAGGATTTGGCTTGGACACTTGGCTGTGGACAGAACTCTACAGTTGTGCCAGTGGGGAGTCTTATTTGGGGCCTGAAGAGAGGGAGAGAAATCCAGATCCCATACAGGGTATGTTCCTGTGCTAGTTGTGGCCTAGGTGTGCTTAAAAACTCAGTCCCCACCAAGTTATCTAATGCTATATAATTAAGTTCACAATGTTTGGCTGGCAATCTGGCACAACTTAACAGAGTGCTGCTTCTACTTCAGTCAGAGTTTTAATTTAGCTTGTCCTATGCCCTCAGTCAGCACAAATCATACTAAACCTTTCCCTTCCTAAATCTAACTGACTAGACCATAAATTGCCCATCAATAATAAAATATGTAGAATAATTCATTCTTTTTCCAATACCTACTTCACACCCTAGTCAGAGTTGTGGAGGTATGGCATATCCAAGCAAGCAGTGGCTGTAAAGCATGGAAACAAACCTTAAAAGGATACTAGACCACCACAGGAAAATACAGATGAGCGCGCACGTACACACACACACACACACACACACACACACACACACACACACACACACACGCTCACTCTCACGCACAACAGTCACTCTCACTGGAGAACAGTCTGCTCAACCAACCTGCATGTTTCTGGCAAGTAAAAAGAAATCAGATCCCATAAGAAAAAAAAAAAAACATGCAGTAAAATGAATGACATGCAGACTCCATGCAGATAGTATCCCAAGCTGGAAACCAGGTGATCTCAGACAACAATGCTACAGCTACATTATTCTGTTGCTTTGAACATGATGGGACAAATGAAAATAACACTGGAAAAGTATGGAGGAAAAAAAATACATCTAACTACCCACTATTTAACATCCTAGGGCCTATAATGAACACAAACCCACATTAGTCAAAGTCAAAATCACGAATATCTGTCTAAGGAAGTTAAGAAAATCATGCTATGTCACTCAATATATAAGGGCATGGCATTTAGGTCTAGGGAAGTCACCATTCCACTGTACTCTCCACTTTCTAATATGTACCTGCCCAGGCAACATGCAACAACTGAAACACCCGCACAGGTTCCTCAAAAAAGAACACAAGGTATAAGCACAATGTCCCATGCAGATCAACCCTAAGCCTTATCTCTATACTCTACTTCCTACAAACTGCTGAGATGCGATTTATATATACATACAAGGCATCCGTGGATCCTGCTCTGATGAACCTTTTGCATATTCACAAAACAAACAGCACCAGAACTACAAGATCTAAGGATTGAAACTTTGCTTGCAACTTAAACAGGACATACTGGAAAGACAGATGTGCATCTCATAAAATCTCCATTCTCTGGAACAGGCTTACCATCCATGCGAAGCAGAGCCCTTCCCTAATCCTGTTCATGCGCAACCTGGACCAGTGAATGGGAAACCAAAAATTCCTCCCAGTTTGACACCTGTGTCACTGATGGACAGAGGCAGCCATAAAATCATGCTCTCTGTAATATACTACCATTAAAATAGCCTTTAAGGCAGAGTAATTTATGGAATACATTTGGGTTATATGGCTAGGCTTATAAAGGCCTCAGCAGTCATTAGCCTAATGCACACATATGAACCTGTGAATTCTAAAAGTTAGCAGCATAAAACAGAGAACAAGAAAACCTTTAATATGTTTTAGAATTAATGGGAAGAAAATTTAAATAAACAAATACTTTATTAATGCATATTTAACAGATTACAGTTATATAAATGCTATGCACAGAATACTGGCCAGGTTCACTCTATACATATTAATATACATAAAATAAAAATCAGTAGTAGTTTGCATTCTGTCACCACAAACCTGTTGAATTATACCCCAGGAGGCACAGAAGAACCGGAAAACTTAAAACATTATCTCATAGGTTCATAGATTAGTACTAAGCTAACTGCCCTTGCGAGCCATTTTAAGCCTAGCCAATTATCCCTTATGAGACTCAAACCCTGCAACTTGTCTTTGTAAGGCAAACACCTTAACCATTAGGCCACCATCCCAAATAAACAGTAAAAGCCAGAAGTC
The DNA here is from genome assembly GCF_019279795.1 of Protopterus annectens. Classification (NCBI taxonomy): domain Eukaryota; kingdom Metazoa; phylum Chordata; order Ceratodontiformes; family Protopteridae; genus Protopterus; species Protopterus annectens. The sequence goes on from NC_056737.1 coordinate 1,996,776,635, forward strand.
AGCATATGGAACATGAAAAAATAAAAGAAATACAGTAGATTTGGTGTTGGTGCAACACTTACTTGAGGTTATAATTTAATTTCTTAATTGGCTGCTTAGTCATTTTGATATAATGTATATAGATTAAAGCTGACAGTCATTTTTTTTTTTAAAAGAAAAAGAAGATGGTGCTCTCCAGCATTGGTAATCCAGTCATCCAAGCATTTCTACGAGATCTAAAACTTCCAGGAATTCTTAGTAGCCATATTATCACTGTGATCACACATAAAATAGCATGCTAGATTCAAGTTAAGTTACTCACTTTATTTATTTTTAAGAATGAATGGTGAATGGGACAGAAACTTGGAAGGATAGTTAAATGCATAAAAGAGATACTCACTAAATTCCTTTTTGAGAGACAATGCATCTGCAACAGTTTGATCATGTTCGGCAACATAAACGAACAAGGACAATCACTGATTACATGCCTCGTGCCATACTACAGTGAAATATTGGCATTACACTTACAAAAGGGACATAAAATAATGCTGAGCTTCCTAATTAAACTGCCAGGTAACAGGATTACCTGTCTGACTGTCCTATCATCATTGAACCTAGTAGACAGGTATTATAAAACAGTTTTATTTTTATGGCACTTTGACTTCAGTCACACAAACATGAAAACAGAAAAATAAAAAAATGTCCATACTGGCTTCTCAAAGGCATAAAAACAATATACAAAATTATTAAAAAACACTGTGGTAGCTGAAGATGAATGTCATCACTTTTCAAAACAACAAAAATCTCAAAACAGACATAATAATAAATTCCACTGGCCCAGTGGACCTGGGTTTGATTAGCAGCTTTTTTGACTGATGGAGAGGCAAGGGTGGAAGGGCAAGCCCATCCTGGGGGCAGGGCACTTCTTGGTGACACTCCCTAAGGGGAGGAGTGGTTCAAAGATGGCAGTTGTCCTTCAACGTGACCAATGAGCATGAGGGGTGGGAAAAGGGAAAGTGGGTGCTGCACAAAATACAAGTTAAAAAAAAAATCAGACTGAAGCACTGATGGCAGAGTGTCCAGGACATCCTTAAAATCTGTGGATGGTCCCAGCAACATTGGAAGAAGCCTGGGGATGTAGCAGAATGGCTGGGAGATCTGGTGTGAACATGGGGCACTGGAGGCCGGGTGAATAATGAGGTCCAAGGAGCCCAAAAAATTACAAATAATAATAAATTCCGCTGCACTCTTATGAGAAACCTTCCAGTTAGACTGTCACATAACCCTTAGACTACTGCTTTTGATTAAAAGTATTGCATGTCATTCAATTGATGTTGCCTATAAATCACCATGCCTTTTGGCTCATTCAAGTAAGATCAGCATGCATCTGATATTTCTTGTCAATTTCTTCATGGCTCCTCAGTCTTCAGGGCTTGTAAATAAAGCTGCAAGAAGGTACAATACAACTGATATGCTTAAACATGCACATTTTTGGAGGTGTACACTTCAGCCTTTACAACATATGCCTAGCTATGAACATGTCCAGTGCGTACAAAGAATTATTTACAAAACACAACACAATGCCAGATTTTCCTACACCAAATACAGGTAAACCATTTTAAGCCCTTAGCTAACCTATGTTTTGACAGTAAATACAATGAAACCAAACAGGAAATTAAATGCAGCTACCAGCAAACTCATTTAACAGCAGCACTTCTGCTCACCAAATTAATGGCAACCTCCTGCAGAACTGCAGCAGGATTAAGACTACAAGTTACAAACAATCATACAGACATAAAGAATACAAGTAACAAGGTAAGCAGGTCTTATCTGAAGCCCCATACAAGTAAAGACACCTGGCTGCAGCTGTCATCTCATACATAATTGGTTTTACTGTACCTGTGAGGTCCTTTCTAAAAAAAAAAAAAAAAAGAAAGAAAAAAAAATACACACACCAAAAATGCAACAATACAAAAACATGCTCAGTATGTTGCTGATACTTTTATTAAAATAAGCATACCTAGCTGATTATTTCCCGACTATTCCTGCTAGCAGACAATTACAACACATGCTTTTGATATACACTTTAAAGTGGGAGCATAATGCCACTGAACGCCACTTATGATTTTTTTCTTTTTCTTCATAGGTTCACAGGTGTGTACTAGGCTAATGGCCTTGGAGCCTTTACAAGCTTAGTCCACAGAAGTGCCCTGGAATCATACCACCCAATGTTAGTTCCCAGTGCTTCTATCAAGCAGAGCCACTGGAGTAATCCTTGGGGTGAACTTTCTATTTCCCATCCACTAATCAAGATTTCTCTTGAACAGGGCCAGTGACGTGCTCTGCTTGACATGTATGGGAAGTCTATTCCAGAGCATGGGCAGTCTCTGGGTTATGAACCTGTCCCTCCAGTATGTTCTGTTGATTGTGGTAATGAGGCTGAGGTCTCTGGCACATGTGGTGCAGAGGGATTAGGATTTCTTTAGCTGTAGCATTTCTAATAGAGCTGGGTCAGATATGGTTTTGCAAATCAAGCAGAGATCACCTCTTAGTAGACGATATGAGAAAGAGAATAACTGGAGTTTTTTTAGTCTGTCCGTGTAGGACATGTGTTTAAGGCCTAGGATCCTCTTCGTGAGGTACCTTTGTGGCCTTTCCAGCTGTTGCATGTGTCTAGTGAGGTACATGCCAAATGGGGGATTATACTCGAAATACTGGCTTAATGAGGGAAGAGTAGAGAGAAATGATGACCTCTTTCTTCCTGGATGCAAAACCATTGGTAATGAGATGTGCCACATAGAAGGACTTTCTGACCACAGTAGCAATGTGGTGGTCGAAGGAGAGGTTGCTGTCAACCTGGGTCCTCAGATCTCTTATAACGCCTTCAGTGTTCAGTGGGATCCCTTCGATGTGGTAATTAGTGGGAAAGTACAGTTTTGTACCTACCATAAATGTAGATGTCCGATAGGTATGCAACTGCAGTCCTTACATATGGGTTGTCCTGCCTCAGGCAGCCCTTCGGTCGGCCGGATTCCAAAGTCTGGGTCCGGCATCGGCTGATGTCGCCCTCTCCCCGACGTCAGAGCGCCTGGGGTATAAAAGCGTCAGTCGACACCATCTTCTTCAGTGTTTCTTGCCCCAGATGCCAGGCGCCCTCTAAGGAAGGCTATATTTTGAAAATAGAGAAAAAATTCCAGACAAGTACAACAACATAAATAACAAATACACCATAAAAGATTACCCCAGGTAGCTAAAATGAGGGATAGGAACCCAAAAGAATACCACAGAGGGGTAGGTGGGAGGGAAAATCTGACTGCAGTTGCATACCTATCGGACATCTACATTTATGGTAGGTACAAAACTGTACTATGTCCTTCAAGGATGCAACTGCAGTCCTTACATATGGGTTGAATACCATTGCCAACCTGGGGGTGGTAGGCACTAAGACAAAGATGGTGTAGCTAAAATGCCCTGCAGGACTGCAGACGCAAACCCTGCTCTGGATCTGGAATATAAAGGCAGGTTGTAATGTTTGGAAAATGCATGCACGGAGCTCCATGTAGCAGCTTCTAAAATGTCCTTTGTTGCCACTCCTCTTAAAAAAGCTGTGGAGGTGGCTGTAGCTCTGGTGGAGTGTGGCCTGATGTTAGCTGGCACAGTTTTTCCATGAAAAGAGTAGCAGAATTGAATGCAATTTCCAATCCATTTAGAAATTGTCTGTTTGGAAATTGCTTTTCCCTGAAATCCAGCAGCATAAGCTACAAAAAGCTGGTCAGATTTTCTGAAAGACTTTGTTCTGTCCAAGTAGTAGCGCAACTGTCTGTGTATGTCTAAGGTGTGCAGAAGTCTCTCTCCTTTATTTTGAGGTTTGGGAAAGAAGGTAGGCAGGTGAATAGCTTGATTCAGGGACACCCTGGATACCACCTTTGGCATGAATGACGGATTGGTTCTCAAAGAAACTCTGTCCTGATGAAAAATGAGAAATGGCTGTATTGCCATACGGGCCTGTAGCTCAGAGACTCTTCTTGCTGAGGTTACTGCCAGAAGGACAGCTGTCTTCCAAGACAGAAATTGCAACTCTGAAGATGCTGCTGGTTCAAAGGGAGGAAGAGTTAATTTTTCCAGCATGAAGTTGAGGTCCCATGCAGGCACTGGCGGTTTCCTTGGAGGGTTGATGTTCTTAGAAACTGTCTTAGCAATGGGTGAGAAAATACAGGCGGATCAGTGTTATATTTGGCAGATATTGCTGAAGCATGTATTTTTATGGAAGAATATGAAAGGCCATTGTGGAGCATTTCAGCCAAATATTCTAAGATCTGTGGAATGCTCATCACTGATGGGTCTTGACCCTGTTTGCTGTTCCAGATAAGAAATCTCTTCCATTTTGCTGAGTATGTTTTTCTAGTGGAAGGTCTGCGCGCCTCCAGGATGATATCTTTTACCCTTTTGGAAAGTGTATCCTGAGGAATAGTCATGGAATCTTCCAAGCTGTCAGCTTCAATGTCTTCAAGCTGGGGTGTAGTGTCCTGTAATTGTGCTGTGTCAGAAGAACTGGCCATTGAGGAAGGAGCCACGGATTGGTGTGTGTCAAGCTCCGTAGCAGTGGGTACCAGTGTTGTCTTGGCCAGTCTGGAGCTATCAGTATGACTTTCGGTTGCTCTGTCTTGATCTTTAGTAACACCTTGGTCATCAAAGGAAGAGGTGGGAAGGCATATAGTGTTAGAGAGTTCCAACTGAAGGAGACAGCGTCCACCTTCCATGCTTGAGGATGGTATGTCCTTGTGCAAAACTTTTTCAGATGGTGATTGAGGTGGGAGGCAAAAAGATCTATGTCCGGCCTTCCCCATGCTTGAGTTATTTGTAAGAAAATATCTGGATGCAACATCCATTCGTGTGGATCCATGATGTTTCTGCTTAGGCTGTCCGCCAGAACATTGTCCTTCCCTGGTACAAACTGGGATTGTAGCTCTATTTTCAATTGTAGGGAAATATCCCAGAGATTCATTGCCAGTCTACAAAGAGCGTAGGAATGGGTACCTCCTTGCTTGTTTATGTACCACATAACTGTGGTATTGTCTGTCTTTATTAGTAGATGGCCCTGATGCATGAACTTTCCGAAGGCCTTGATTGCATGTATCACTGCCAGCATTTCTTTTTGGTTGATGTGCAGGTGCTTTTCTTTTTGTGTCTATTGTCCTTGAATGCATCTGCCCTCCATGTGCGCCCCCCATCCATGGTCTGAGGCGTCTGTTGTTATGGTTTGACTTGTATGAGGCTTGCTGAAAGGCAGACCTTTGTTTATCTGGCTTGCTTGAGCCCACCACAGAAATTCCTTTTGAAGACATGGAATGAGTGGGATCAATGCTTCCAGGCTGTGGCTGTGTTGAGACCATAGACTTTTTAGATACCATTGTAGTTTCCTCATATGCAGCCTTGCGTGTGGAATCAGAAGAATGCAAGATGCCATGAAACCCAAGGCCTGCAGGATTTTCCTTGCAGTCATCTGGGTGTGAGTTGCCAATTTTCTGAAGTATTCTGGTAACTGTTTTTGTTTTTCTTTTGTCAGAAACGCCATCTGGGTGTTTGTGTCCAGTGTGGCACCCAGGAAAGGTATTTGTTGGGATGGTACGAGACTTGATTTTTGAATATTGACTGAGCATCCCAAGGCCTGCAGCAGGTGAATGACATAGTCCAAGTTTTTTAACAAGGCTTGTTGGTTGTCCGCTTGTATAAGGCAGTCGTCCAGGTAAGGGCATATTTGTATCCCCTGAAGTCTGCAATGTGCAATTACTAATGCCAGGCATTTCGTGAACACTCTGGGCGCAGTAGATAAGCCAAAGGGCAATGCTGAGAATTGATAATGCTCTGAGCCTGCAAGAAATCTGAGGTATCTTCTGCAACTTTGTCTGATTGGGACATGCAGGTATGCCTCCTTGAGGTCCAGAGTTACCAGCCAAGACCCCTTGCCCAGCATGGCAAGGAGTTGCTGTAAAGTCAGCATTTTGAATTTTGGCACAATAGTATTCAGTGCGGACAAGTCCAGAATGGGTCTCCATTGGTTTTCTTTTCTTGGAACAAAGAACAGTCTTGAATAAAATCCTTGGCCTTGTTCTGCAGAAGGAACCTCTTCTATTGCTCTTATTTGAAGTAGGTTTTTTATTTGTTTGAGTGCCTCTGCCCTTTGATTTGGTGGCAGGTTTGGCCTGCCCTGCCTTGCTGGTAGTGTATGAAAATGGAATCTGTATCCTTTGTCTATTATGTCCAGTATCCATTTGTCCTTTGTAATATTGTGCCAATTTTGTGAGAATAAAGATAATTTTCCGCCCAAAGGTGCTTCTAATTGAGCCCTGGATGGCGGAGTCAAAGTCAAGTCATTGAGATTGTCCCTGCGGAGCAGTGGAAGGTCCGGCCCCACCTCTCTGGTTCGGAGGCTGCCATTGACATCCTCTGTAGGAGCCTTGAGTTTGCCCTCTACCTCTGCCACGTCTGTTTTTGCCTCTTTGAAATTTGTCTGTGTCTGGAAAGGACCAATGCTTAGAAGGCCAATTCCTGCTGAATCTTGGAGGCTGTACCTGGAGGAAATCTTTGACTGTTTGCACTGATTTTGCCTTTTCCTCTATTTTCTTTAACACCTCTTGTGCAGTAGCACCAAATAGCTTACGTTTCTCTAGTGGTGCGTCCAAAATCTTAATTTTCACATGGTCTGGCAATGTTTGTTCCTTTAACCAAGCATGTCTGTGTATGACGGCACCTGTCATTGCTGCTCTACATGAAGCTTCCAATGCATCATATCCACACTGAAGGAAATGGTTGCTAACCTGCTGTGTATTATGAACCAATTCCTGTAACCCCTTTCTATCTAATGGTTCAGGGGAAGCCAATTTCTTTTGCAAGTCATCCAACATGTACTCCTGATACTGAATCATATGAAATTGACAATTTAATGCTCTCATAGAAAGGGTGGAAGATGTATATACTTTCTTGCCCCACCTTTCTAAAGCCCTAGAATCTCTTTCCGAAGGAAGTGGATTCTTAGCAGTAGTGGAGAAAACCCCTTTAGGCCCCTGAGAAATAGTTTCAGGGTCAGCAGTATGGCCCTTGTACAGAAATTGATGTGTGTCTGGGACCCTGTAGTACCTGTCTGGCTTGACAGGAGCAGGGGGGAGGGAGTCAGGGGAAACACTAGGTTCTAAGTACACATCATCTAACACATTTAAAACTGGAGGAATAGCTAAGGGTCTATGCTGAGGCAGCTTTAAAAATTCCCTTAACCTTTTCCTAGAATCTGAGTATTCTTGGCCCTGCCATTTGAAGTGTTCCCTCATGGAATGAAGCGTTTCTCCAAAGGAAAACTCCTCAGGAGGAGAAGCAGAGGGAATGGATTCCTCCGCATCAGAATCCTCGTAGGCCGGGAAGGCCTCCTCCTGGTAGTCTGAATGTGCAGAATCACCTGAGGCCTCATCGGAGGACTGGGTATCTACCTGCTCAACCCTAGGCCTCTTGACAGAAGGCGGCTGGGAGCCTCTTTCTGGATGTGGCTGAGAACCCGTAATTAAAGAAATAAGGTCCTCAGCTAAACTTAAAATTTGAGAACCAGAAGTGGATCCCAGAGAAACAGATCTTGGAGGGAGAGACTTAGCCTGTTTGGCAGCCTTAGCACATGTGTAGGCCTTAATGGACATAGACACTGGAGGCCTGGCAGCCCCACGTGCTGGAGTAGTCTTATCCACTGAAATGGTGTCAGAAATATCCTGGGCTACGGTCTCAGAGGGGAGAACAGAAACCGGCACCAAGCTGGCCTCCGGTACCGGAGTAACCGGTGGGGCGGTTTCGTCTGTCTGTAGCGGTTGTGAAACAGGCTCAGAAGAGACCGAGACACTCGCGGTAGGCCTAAGCGTGGTGTCGGTCGAGACCACGGACCGCGGATGTCGGTCCTTATCCTTCCGTTTTTTAGGTAAATGTGCTGTCGGAAGCTCCGACGGCATGATATAACAGAAATGTTCCCCAAAATAATCCTGTGCAAACTCGGACCGACGCCTAAGAGTGCGTTTATTGAAAGAAGCACAAGCTGTACAGGCCGAAACGTTGTGTTCTGGGCCTAGGCAGGGTAAGCAGTAAGAGTGGAAATCCTTATGAGGTATTTGTTTCCCACAAGTTAAACAATTATTAACTTTTACAGTTTTATCTGACATCGGCTGAGGCAAGAAAAGGTCCCGAATGGGATACTTAGCTTTTTTGAAGACTTCAGTAGCTGAAAACACAGGAGCTGGTCGACCGGCACTTGCGAACTGCTTCTGCTTCGGGCGCAACGCGGCAAGAAAGACTGAAGAAGATGGCGTCGGCTGACGCTTTTATACCCCAGGCGCTCTGACGTCGGGGAGAGGGCGACATCAGCCGACACCGGACCCAGACTTTGGAATCCGGCCGACCGAAGGGCTGCCTGAGGCAGGACAACCCATATGTAAGGACTGCAGTTGCATCCTTGAAGGACATCTGAGCTTTTCCCCAAAGGGGATGACGACGCATTTTTTGGCATTAAGCTTAAGGCCATGGTTTTGACACCAGTCATTGATCTCAGTAAGACCTTTCTGTAGGATGTCAACATCACTAAGGGGGTTAATAATGGCGCCCAGCTTGCAGTCGTCTGCAAAGTAGGTCAGCCGGAGTCCTTCTGTGTTGGCCTGGACTTCTGAGAAGTAGATGCCAAACAGGAGAGGACACAGGACCGATCCCTGTGGAACTCCACTCATGACTGGTTGGCAGTCTGACTTGGAGTCCACTACTTTCACACTGTGGGTTCTGTGAGCCAATTTGCAACCCATCTAGTGATATAGGGGTTGATGACTATTTTGTTGAATTTATCAATAATTCCTGAGTGGGGAATAGTATCAAAGGCCTTGGCCAGATCGAGGTAGGCTGTATATACTGCCCTGCCCTCATCCACAGCTCTGGTGACTGACTCAAAGCTTAGCTTTGACTTTTTAATTAGTGTTTTTTTCGACTCTGTGGTGCGGTGAAGTAGCAGCCATGTACAACAGAATATTAGTTCTGTAGGAAACAGCATTAAAAAAACAAAGTGGAGTCATTTTGCTTCTCATTGTTTATGCAAACATGACAGACAATAGCAATACATGCCAGACTGTGCTCCTAATTTGCTTACATCAGTTATTTGGCATTTACTTCTCTAAAGTCAAGGTCAACATCAATGGTCTATGGCTGACTAAATTTGCAGATAACTGCAAATTAGGATGTCCTTCCCACAGTCGAGTGGCGTTCAGAAAGACATGCGTGAATGGGCGTGCCTTCATTGAAGGTTGGGCGTCGAGCTGGCAACTCGGCACCGTAAAAATCTACTGCCAATCATTAGCAGACTGGAGTTCCGCTGTGGCGGCCCCTAACCGGGAAAAGCCGAAAGACAAACAACAACAACAACTGAATCTTACCCTGACACAAATGTTCTTCAGGAGGGGATGACACACACAGACAACTGGTGTCACAGCCATGGACTAAAACTAAATGCAAAGAAATGCATAATAGTATATTTTGGGAAGTCATCCATCCCTGGTAACTATCATATTGACAACACATCCTTTAGAGCTGATTCAGTAGCCAGGGACTTAGGGATATGCATAGACAGTATTCTAGCTTTTGACCATCATGTGTCTACAATAGTGAGAAAATCATTCTATGTTGTGCAACTTATAAACAAAGGTCCAAGGAAGTCATTGTTCCACTGTATTTGGCATTCACCAGATCTATCACTGAGTACAATGCCCCCTTCGCTATGTACCTAACCATGTATATCATCCAACAATTGGAATGTCCACAGAGGTTCCTCACTGAAAGAATACAGCACGCAAGTTAAATGTCCTATGCAGACTGCCTCAAGGCCCTATCCTTGTATTCTGTCTCCTACAGGCTTTTAAGGGGAGATCTATGCCTGGCATACAGGGCATTGTCAGACCCCCACTCTGATGGATCTCCTGCATATCCACAAAACAAACAGCACCAGAATTACCCATTCTAAAGACTTAAACCTTGCTTGTGATATAAACAGGATCTGCTGAAGAGACAGGTATGTATCCCAGAGACTAACCCCATTTATGGAACAGGCTCCCTATCTTTGTAAAGCAGAGTTCTTCCCTAACCAAATTCAAGTGCAACTTGGACAACAGGATGGGGAACAGGAAATTCATCCCTGGTTTGGCACCTATGTCTCTAATGGACACAGGCAACCTATAAATGGTTCATCTCTCAGGCCCCTGCTTGTAAATGTTTCATCTCCCAAGCTCCTGCTTACACTTATTAAGGGTATCTGAACTTGCCAGAGATTTGGGATGCATGGCTAGGCTTAAAATGACCCTTGTGGCCTAGTTAACACCTATGAGCCTATTATTGAGGATATACTGAAGGTCAAAGAATTACCATCAATAAGCAAGTACGATACATATGATTTTCCTCGTCTGCTTGCTTATTACTGTTGAAATGCACCTGTTTTCATTACCACAGAGCACAATGTATATTCCCAATGTAATCGCTGCTGACATCTTGGGTATTATGTTTTTACTGTAAACTTTTCTGTTACCAAATCCTTTTTGCCTGGAGCTTTTCTCAGGCCTCCACTGTAAATGCGTTCTGCCCAGCTGGGCCTCCCAGTAACAAACAAACATAAATAAATTCCTTACTACATTAAACATGTGCCAAACAGAAGTTACTTATTTAACATGCAAACATTTTTAACAAAATGTTTTAGTATACCTAACAGCAGCTACTTTCAAACTGATGTACTAATAAACACTGCTGGGAAGAGGGCAGCAGCAGGCATTTACAGTTGCCACTGTAACTCTTTGATTTTATTGCGAGTCCGTGGTCACTTGAAGAGATACCAGCTGAAAGGTTTTATTCTGATTAAGATAATGCCAAAAGGTGTTCTTAGCAAGTCACGGCCTAAGAAATCCATAATCCTTATTATAACATCTGGTAAACTGCCTCAGCTGAATCAGCACTGTTTGCAAAGCTATGATGACTTCAGTATGCCGCAGAATCATCCTTTGCGAAGCACTTAACACCCAGGAAGTATCTGCATATTGTATCAACACATTTTGTGTAGAATCTGTGGTATCTGAAGAAAAATTAGGAAGAATGCTAGAATGAGGGCGGTAGGCAGGCAGGTAATGAGCATGATTCAGGATCACAAGGGAGATATTACATGGAGAGAAATCACCAGTAAATATTCATACAGTGGCACCAAGTACAGGAAAGCCAAGACAGAATTAAAGTACACAGAAGGGACACCATGACATAAAGTGGACACAGCAATTACTCTAAAAGAATGGGAATGAACATGTAAGAGAATAGTGGCATATGAATTTAGAACAAAGTCTGATAGATATCTATTCCTGCATGGAAAGGGCACCCACATGGTGGATTAAACAGCAGAAAGCGGAGTGATATCACAGGCAGAAACTTGTAACTGACAAAAGGCTGGAAAAGGGCTTGCTCACTAAACTTACTTTGTAGCAGAGCCTTTAGATAGCATAGTGATGCTTATTTTTCGGCAAAAAAAACACATTTGTATGCACCACTTAATATTACAAGCTTTTCATCTATGCCTATTGTCCAAACCAGTTTGGGGGGAGGGGTAAAATATACAATAAAAAGGGATGGTTTTCTCCCAGCTGTTTATTAGTGAAGAATTTACATCATCAGGTCCAAATGTGGCAGTATTGGCTGCAAATTAGTCCAAGTAATCAGAGAACAACACAGCTGGAGACAGACATTTCAGAGGACATTTCCCTCAACAATAGGAGAGGTAAAAGGCTAGGCCAGGAACCCATGTCTCCAAGTATGAGAACACAGGTGTCATATCAAGGTGAAGGTGTTAGTAGAAAAAAAAATGCTGTCAGGCATCTAGACAAAGATGGCATTCTGTAACTGTGTTTTGTATACCCAATGAAATCAGTGGTCAGGAAATGGGGAAGGGGTACCCATTCACAAATGTAACATTACAAAGCACTGTGAACTTCATGGTCAGGAGCTATAGAGAAACAGCACAGATTCATGACTAAAGTTTCAGCACACTCAACTAAGAAAGCTGGCATCTTACATTTACTAAAACTACCTGAAAACATATAAAAGGGAGCAAGCATCCAAACTGCTGACCAGAAAAGGTAGTGTCTCACTTTGAAACTGCACCGATTTTTCAGAACAACTTCGAATTTAAAAGCATGACATATTTCTCACATAATAAATACCTTGATATTTTACTTGCAAAAATAGCTGATGCATTCCTGTTTCTGTCAATGATGGCTTACGTCATCTCTGATCAAGTACAGCCTTACAAAATGGAAGTTCAGAACATCAAAAGCCACATGAAAAGAAAGCAGTTTACCCCTTGGGATAAGACCACCTGCATAAGCATGGAAAACCGATAAATTAACAAAAAGACCGCAGGGTTTTCAGCTTCTGCTCAATGAATTGTTATTGTTTTATATACCTTCAAAAGAATTAGCAGGTCACCCTATAAAAAGAAACAATAGCACCCCCAAACAATATTAGAAAAGCAGCTCCTTTCAACTAGATGCTTCAAAATGGCAATTTTTTGAGCAAGTACTGACACAGGACAAGATTCATAGATTTTATATTAAATGCAGCAATATCACTACACTGTGCTTTCCTTCAGCTTTATCATGGCACAATACTTAGCAGTCAAACTGTGACTCGGTAAGAAAATATTTATTGCATTAATGCTGAGCAGATGCAAAGTGACATTTTTAATACTGGAAGTGGCATGCATCTGTATCAGAAAATGAGGCAAAACTTACGTGGCCACACAACTAAATCTGGAATTCGGTCAAACCTGCCTTCCCGGAGTGTAAATATCTCATGTAAACAATGCCCTATAAAGAAGAAAAAACATTGCTCTTGTCAAAACACACTATTACACATTGTGGCTATAGATAAAAAGAAATCCTTAATAGTTCATCTTACCATGAGCTCTAAACAGTCTGTCTTCTGCATCATGGGAGAAAGGAATATCAGTGGCTTTAATGCTTTGAAGAAACCCTTCATTTAGAACTGGTGGAGGGATATCACTAGTGTTTAAGGAAGGCTACAAAATCAAATGTTTAATTGCTCAAAACCATATCAGAACTTTGATTTGTAAAACTCACATTTAGCACAACAGTAAAATCAGTGTAACATATTTTGATAAATCTTACTTATTCAGAAGAAAGAATACAAAATGCTATCTTATCTGTTCCAATTCGCTCACTGTATTTTTAGAAAAGTGTTATTTATACAAATGGTATATGCTCAGACAGTTCTGAAACCTAATTAAAATGACTGACTGCAATTTAATGTCATACCTACTCTTATGGAAAAAAGTGAATGTGCACTCTGTTGAAGTGGCCATTAATCATACCAGCTTGTTTACACACACAAGCTAAACAGTCCCAGCTCCAGTGGGAGTGCATGCACAGAATGCTTCCATGAGAAACAATGTTCCACTTGGCTGCCCAGCAAGCCTTACAGAAGGGCTAGAGCAAGTTATGTGTAGCAAGAGAATTGACGTTTACACAGTCAATCCTGGAACACTGCCAAGAGCTACCCAGGCAGGCTTTATTCTTTATAACCTCAACCTCTCTGCTTGCTACCCACTTCCACCTGGTTAATGACATTTTTGTAGTCATGCTAATATCTGTAAACCCAGATGTGCTTGCCACATGATTTACTGTATTGGGCAAGCTGTGACACTCACCAAGTACATTACCTGCAAAACCGTATCCTTTCATCTATTTAATTTCTGCTCTCACTGCGTAGGTATTAACTTAGCAATGTTGTTTGTGGGCTGCTAGAGATTAACCAGTGTGAACCCCCCCCCAACACACACACACACACACACACACACACACACACACACACACACACACACACACACACACACACACACACACACACACCTATGCCTAAGCTCACACAGACTCTCAATTACTGCTTATCCTTGTATATTGCTTGGATGGACTACAAACAACGCAATGCAGAATGGCCTGGTCCAGTGATTTAGTGGTAGACCAAGTACAGATACAGAGCACTATACCCCACGTTCTTACTACACGACACATGCGTACTCACTGCAACGGACTTCCTCGGTACTGGTGAATGCAGCGCTAACAATAAGACACGTTGAATGCAAGGATCAGGCAAGCATTTAGTTCAATACTGCAGTAAGTCTACATCAAGTCACAAAATTTTCTAAGAGAGGAGAACTTGAATGGCATACGGGACACACGGCATGCCAGTTTTAATAGCAAATGTGTCAGATTCATAGCAGAAGAAAAAGGGGGGAAAGGAAGTAGCCTGCAAAAAAAAAAAACAATCGTGTATGGCCTCAGTCTCCAGTTCATAAAGGCTTTTCAGAAATGAAAGTCAGTACAGCAGCAAAAGAAACCTGATTATTATGAGAGAGAGAGAGGTATCTTCCCAGGGGAACAAAGAGGCAGAGAGGACTTTAAAGAACAAAAAGCTGTATTAGTGGAAAAGCACAACTATTAAAGTGTCTTTACCCTACTTGCCTATGACTAAGCAAACATGTACTTTGTGTGAGAGCAAAATACTTTTCCTCCTTTTAAAATGCCATGCAGTAAAAATGACATTCTTCTTTTCGACTATATATCAATATGCTACTTTTCGTTTGTCTTAGAAGCTAGGAGCACACACTGTACGGCGGTTTTCAGGTAACTAACCAAGAACAAATCTAAGCACCAGCATCAACACAGTTATCAGTAACAATGTAAGAAATGGAATCAGAACTACCAGTGTTGACAGGACAGGGACCTGTGACATCATGAGTGATAGGAGGACTACCACCATTAGGACCAGTGCTAGAACTGACATTTTACTGCAATTTGACGTGATGCCAGCTTAAAGAATTGTGGTACCAATGCCAAAATCATTAGTATCAGGGACTGCAATTTGACATGTGATGCCAGCTTAAAGAATTGTAGTACCAGTGCCAAAGTCATTAGTTCCAGCGATATCAAAGCAGGAGAAAAAAAAAACAGGGAGAAGGAACACTGAAGCGTCAGCCCAGAGTTTTGAGTAAGGCCTCTGCCAATTTATCATCTCTGTAGAAGAGGTGAAAAGAGAAAGGCAGACATCAGTGCACTTGACGTGAAACCCAAGGGTTGAACTGGGATAAAGGGAATCTCAGCTGCCATGCATCCATTATTATTACAGTGGGAATCATTAACACTTTTAAACTAGCTGTAGACTTTTCCATAATTTGGACAGCAGACATTTCTGCAGTACTGGCAGCAGAAAAAATGTGAGATACTTGGAGGAAAGTTTTTTGGAAGATCTCTGATTTTAGGAAGAGCGAAAACAGACACACTACTTCTGCTGAGGAAGGTACTTTAGGAAATAAACCGCCTTAAAATGAATCAGAACAATTAGCTAATAAAAAAAGATACAGAAAAAGAACATTATTCACACAACTCCTAAATAAACTATAATCTCACAAAAAAAAGATAATACCACCAGAGTCCCTTTTTACCTATCAAAAGGGAAGTGCTGCAAGGAAAATATGCAGAGACAGACATATGTGATGCATAAGAAGATGCAGCTACTCCTGACAGCCTGGAAAAGTGTTAACTGCCGAGCACTTCTCATGCTGCAGTTGTTGCATCAGTCCGACTAGTTAGAGAGGATGAAACGCACTCTGAAAAGATTATAGCTTTCTTGATAAGAAATAAACAGTTGACAAAGTACTTTCAAGCAGTGGTACTAAGAGGTGAAAATAATGATATACACATATATATGTACATGGGTCTACTTTACAACAGCGAAATGCCAGTAGACTGACTTTTAAAACACTGAGATGAAAATATCAAAGTTTCAGATGACTGAAACTTTACTATACCGACAGTTACAAGACTGAACATTGAAAATGCTGACTTTGCCAGCTGAGCAGAACAGGACAATTGCTAATTTCCACAGCATAGTACGATCTCAGAGTTGGTATATTTAATTTGCAGGGGGGAGGTTGGGGGTGCAGCCCCTGCAAACACGTAAAAGCAATAAATAAAATAAATGTGATAATGGATTGAGGAATTTCCAATGAATATTCATGCGGGTGGTATAGATAGATTCATGAATATTCAGTGAGATTTGCTATTAGTATGCGGGTAATGGTTGTTAGGCGGGGTTTAGGTGAGTTAGGTACGTAACACGGAGTTTTAAAGTGACAGTGCTATGTTTATGTAGCATGAGTTCTTACATTTGTAATTGTATTAAACGGGAGTTAATTTGGACTTTTTACTTTGGGTTTTGCAGAGTTGGAAATATGACTTACAATGTTTTCTTTTGTAGGATTTGTATGGTTACATCGGTTATGGGGTAAAGTCACATGTCTGCGTTGGTTAAGTTGGTGTTTTGAGAATCGGCTTATTGAATTTCGTTATTTTAATAGTCTGCAATGTAAGTTGTCAGGATTCAATTTTCTCATCTCGGCATTTTAAAATTCGGTCTACTAGCATTTCGCTCTTGTAAAGTAGACCCATATACATATATATATATATATATATATATATATATATATAAATATATATACATATATAGATATATAGACACACACACACACACACACACACACACACACACACACACACACACACACACACACACACACACACACACAAACATATGAAAACAACGTACATAACACCCACAAACCTGTCAAATGCAGTTTGCAGCATATTTCCAAGGCAGGAAAATAAATAAATAGACTGTATATGAAAACAAATTCTAAGTGCATGTGTACTCATTTCCTTGTAAACTGTTAAACAGTAACACTGTAATTTTTATCCAACTTACTTTCAGTGCTGTCATGGGAATAAGTACCTTAGTAGCTTATCTCAACTCACTCATCCTAGGGTGAGGAAGGTTACACCCCACTTGACTAATTACTCCCAAATGGAGGATTGTGCATCTGCAATGACCATAGGACCACAGCATGTGGACTTAATCTCAAGTCGGTGACAGCAGCTCTCAAGTTGCATGACAGTACATACACACCACAGGGAGAGTGTAGAATGCCACCTGCAATGTTGCAGGTTCCCACACCAGTCATGAGGAGTAGGGATAGGGTTATTAAGGGGAAAAGTCCCAATTGCTGCATGTATTATAGTTTTCAAAACTGGTTCTCACTCGTGGTGAAGGAAGACCTGTTCGAACATGATGGTTATTAGGCAGAAATAAAAAATAAAATGCTTCTGACTACAGAAGTTTTTGTTTTTTTTAATCACAAATACTTACTGCACAACACTGTTTCAAAAATCACATTTAAAAAGTTGCTGAAAATTTTGGGTATGTGTGCACCTGCCATGAGTTGGAACTAAGAAAATGTAAACAGAAGTGCTGCAGAATAAGGACAAGGAGATATTCTTCAGCATCATCACTTCTATTTTGTATTTACAAATGCAAATAAGTTTCTTTTAACTAATTATTTTTTATCAGTTTTTCAAGACATACAAAATATACACCTTTTAATAAATAAAACTCGTGATATGCAACCTAACATGCATGCTCATTTCTGTGATGGGTACAGGGTAAAATAGAAGTAAATGAATCATTGGCTTTATACTTACTCTGGATACACTTTTGTGATCTAAACTTGCTCCAAAGGTTTTTTCCATCCATTCCCTCAAAGTTGGCAAAACCATACCACTCAACCGATACCTGGATTAAATCATACAATTTAAATGTCAGTTTTCTTGGAACAATCAATTGTATTTTCACAGAAGAAAAATATCATGTATAACGGCAGTGATAGAAAAGCAGCTGAATTTCAATAAATACAGACAGCTAATATACTGACTACAAGTGATTCTGTTACAGTTATTCACAACAAACTAAACAAATATCAAGTCAGGTTTCACTAGCACTCTGTTCACATAACAAGCTAATATACAATTCTCTAACTCCGTGTGCATCAAAGCCATACGAGCTTATAATGTCCATGTGTATAAAAACTAAGTGCTGTACATATTTTGTAACCTGAAAATTCATTTACTGCCAAAAATAAAGACTGACCAGCACTTTATGTAGCACCTAATACCACATAAAAGCATGATAGTAAATCTGTCCTAGGTCAAATAAATCTGAAAGCATACATTTAAAGTTGTAGAGCAAGATCAAATATGTTACCAATCTGTCAGGGTGAGTAAAACCATGTTTTTTGTCAAATGAACTATTATTCCTTTAACATTTTTCAGTGAACTATGCTGAAAAAAGGTAACTCAGAGGAGAATTTTTGACAGGAGCAATGCTCACCACTCATCTGGAAAACCCATTACCCCCCCCCCCCCCCCCACTGCTGTTACCCACCACTTCAAATGGAGAGAGATGCACATGCAAAACAGGCAGACTTTAAAAGAAATTACAACTTACACTGAGGTTTGGTGACACAGAGGCATTTATAACAGATTGAGAAAGGTTCCCTGCATCATACTTCTCAACTTTACATATTTTCGCAGAATGTCCAGAGTTTTGCCTCATATTTCGGTCCATTTTTCCAAAAATTGCGGTTTTCTGGCAAATTAGTGGCAAATCATTATAGACTAAAGTTAAAAAATAATGACAGACATTTGAGTTTCAGACTTCATACCCTTCAGAAAATTCATGTTAATGCAAAACCTGTTATTTTATCAACGTTATAAGTTTGTAAGAGCAATATTTAAAAATTGCCCATATTTTTGGGCCTTTGTCCTATTTTATTGATGGCTTTATCCAGATTTCTTGCTCTAAGAGGTTGAGAAGTACGTCCTGCATGGGTCACTTTACCTTTCACTTAAATGGACCAGTTTTGACTGAATGAGCTTTGATTAAATGGCTGGCAGTTAAGGCACCTGTATCCCCTGCATCTAGTTTATCAGTTTGGTCAAAGTCAGTCAATTCATCAGAGAACAGAGACTGTAAAAACAGCACATTTTCAAATGTCAGCAGTGTCAATATATTAAGAACTACAAGCAGAAAAATAAAAAAAAAAGTTGAGTTTGATACCAAATTATTTTCACATGCGTAAGCTAAATCTTTACAGAGTATGTGAAATTACTACAGCCACACATCATTGTCAGTAATACTCATAATAATAGTCCCTTCTTGCTCGCTCCCCTTTACATCTCATCCACAATTATTCTAGGCTCATCTGAATCTTCTGCAGATTCATATGCCTTTTTATCTGTAGGATATCTTTTCCACCCTCTTTACATAAAGCACTTCATTAAGTCATACATAACTCTACATTTCACTGTCTACAAATCCATTCTCTCCCACTCAGTCCATCCTTCTTCAGTTCCCACTGGTAAATCCCCATTAGCAAAGAATTCCTTTCCAAACAGCGAATAATATCAGCTAGTTGGTGGGAGGAGTTGAGAAAATGCATTCCTCATTTAGATAGAAATATTTGGAGGCATCTCTCTATTTAGGTGGAGTGCTTGTTTAGCTTGATTGATGTACTCTGCCTGAATATTGCTGATCTCTGTCTGCATTTTATTTTGAATTGAAGTTTTTTCATTTAAGGTTTGGTTACTTCTATTTTTTATCTTTTTATTGTACTGCATTTGTTTTGTTTTTAACTTTTCTGTTCTGTTGTTTTAAGAGGTCTTGGCTAGGGGGTCAGTTAGACAAGTTAGCAAAAGATTCCTCTGCAAACAGCAAATTAGTCGGAGGAACTGAGAAATAGCATTCCTGTTGCATTCTTAAACTTGGTGGCTTTTGAGCTGGCCTCTCCTACTGTAAATCTGATTTTGGTCACTCATCCCAGTCATATCTCATCAGCTCATTCTACTGAGTATGGAGAGATCAGCTGGGAAGGCCCACCCCCTTAGTTTCTTAACCTTGAATTATCTTCTGTTTCCTCCTTTCCCACAACTTAAAAAATACACTTTATTCAGCTGTGTTTACTGTACTTGTGTTTCCTCTTACTTTACTACTTTGTTTTGCTTTTGCTTCTTAAAATTGTTCAATTGCATTTATTCTGCTGTACTTATTATTGCTTGTTAATAGCCTGATTACACTGCAACAGTTATTCTAAGCCTCTTAATTTTGGTTTAAGCACCTGGGCTTAAGGCCAATTGTCCTATATTAAGTTTGGAGCCTACACTCTTGTGGCAGGAGAGGGTAGCCTCTCCCCTTCTGAGCTGGGAATTGCTGGTTGAAGGATTATTGTACTTGCTAAAGCACCTGGGTTCCAAACCAGTTGTTTTACATTAGGAAGATTTGTGGTCTAAACTCTTGTGGTCAGGAAAGCCTACACCCTTCTAAGCTGAGAATTGCTGATTGAAGGCTTACTGTACCGGTTATTATGAAAGGGTCTCAGTTCTGGTTTAAGCACTTGGGCTACAAACCAGTTATTTTACATTAGGAAGGATTGTGGTTAACACTCTTGTGACAGGAGAGTGTAGCCTACACCATTCTAAGTTGGGAATTGCTGGTGAAGACTTATTGTGTCTGTTATTCTAAGTGTCTTTGTTCTGGTTTAAGCATTTGGATTCCAGACCAGTTATTTCATACTAGGAAGGTTTGTGATCCACACTCTTGTGGGAGTATTCAACTGAATTGCTGCTTTATTTAAACTTTTTTTCCTGCTGTTGCGACTGCAATTTTCTGCACTTTGAATTTCTAGTACTTCTGCACTTTATGGCATAGGCGAGATCCAGGCTTGCTGAATCTAGACTGCTTGGTGTCATTGGTCACTTTGTTTAAAATCGTTTAACTTCACTTGTATGGCATGGCATTATTAAACTATGGTATTTTAAGGACAATCCATCCAGATGTATTTCATGGCCATGACAGTCATATGCCCATGCTCCAAATTCCTCCTCAATGGAACCAGAAGTCATCTGTGCTTTCCCACAAACTTGAGCATGATAAATGGGTCAGTGCATTAAAATAAAAAAACATGATGAAGTGGTAAATGCAAAATGGAGTACAACCTTAACATTTTAATGTTTTTGAACCTTACAGTGAGTGACATCCTTGAAGGTAAACACAATGATGAAAAAGTCCTAGAAGAAGCCTGAATGCCTAAGACCAGTCTCAACCATGATAGCTTCTGAAAAGGCCCTTTATCCCAAAAGAAACCTAAAACAACTAAAATCCTGCACTGCTGCTCTGATTTGTTTATGGTGAAAATAGATCTAACACCACTTCTAGAGGATCTTTTCATGCAGCATTTGCAGTGGGAAGCTTTTTATGGAGAAATGTTTAAAGGCATGATCACAGTGATTCCCAAGTCAATTAAGATCTACCCAAGATTAGAATGTGCAGATTACATTCTGATCTCAGATCCTCATGGGCCAAGTGTCTCATGGGATGACTCCTTTGAGATCAAACAACTAGTACGCAATAAGCAAGTGCTTTCAAGAAAAGTTAAATCACTGCCCATGTAAGAAAGGTGTTGGAAATCACAACATACATGGTGAGTTTTTAAAAGCCAAATATGTTTTTTGGGGAGGTGTTTGTACCATCACCAAAACTTTGAAGCTCTCCTGCTTCCCTTATCAGCCTTCAACCACAGACTGTTCAAAGTACACTCTAGGCTGTGCTTACTTAAAACTGCTCACCAACTCTTACTACATTCCACCAATTAGGACTATTCTACTTGACATTTCCTGTGAAAATCAGTTGGCACTTTCTTCCTAACGCAGAAATGGACACTGAAAACTCTACAGTAGTTATACTCCAGATCTTGTATGCCACTGTCCTCTTTCCACATCAGCCAAACCAGACCAGCAGTTGCCAATGGCAACTAATAAAAGTCACTAAAACTGTCATGAATGAAGTATGTAAAAAAAAAAAAAAATACAGTTGTGTAAAATCTTACCAGAACAGTAGATGTCCTTTCCTTCACTGCTGCAGTATTCTTTACCTTTAGGATTCCCTGCCACTGTAAGCCCGACATCCAGCCAGTATACCAAAGCCTACTGTTGCTTTAAGCTATGCCAAACATCACACACATACTCCTCAGATAGTGTACTGCATAAAGGTGACATCTGGACATACCATCCTCAGAACTGATTGCCCCAGTAGGAACAGCAGTCTAAGGAAACCCAGGAGGTAACCAGTACATCCAGGAAGGTAAAGAACTAAGGGGAAGGATGGGAGCAGCAAATACTGCAGCAGTGAAGGAAAGGACATCTACCATTATGGTAAGATTTTACACAACTCTTCTATGTCCTTAACATTCCCTGCTGCAGTATTCTTTATGTTTGGGAGAGCACTGCTTCAGTATTCTTTATGTTTGGGAGTGCGCCAAAGCTCAGGAAGCAACTTCGGAGGAGGAAATAGCAGTAGAGCCCTCTAGGAAGCCATGAAGAATGGCACTAGAGAAACCAGCTCTAGTTCTGGAGATATCATCCAACTTATAGTGCTTGATAAATGTAGGCACAGAAGTCCAGGTAGCTGCTTCATGAATAAAATTAGTATATATATACTCTTGAAAAAAGCATCAGAAGAAGCCACAGCTCTAGTAGAATGAGCCATTACAGAAAAAAGAAGGCTTTTACCAAGAAAAGTATAACAAAAAGAAACAGCCTTTGAAATCCAAGAAGAAATAGTTTGTTTGGATACAGCTAATCCTAAGGACCTAGGATGAAAAGAAACAAACTGATCAGAGTTTCTAATAGCTTTAGTCTTATCCAAATAAAATTGGGGTTGTCTATATATGTTCAAACTATGCAGCACCCTCTCATTGTCAGATTGTGGCGAAGTGAAAAAGTAAACAAATGAATAGACTGATTAAGTGACATAAAGGAAGGATCAGTATGTAAGAACAGGCATGAAGCTCAGACATCCATCTGGCAGAAGAAAGGGCCAACAAAAGAAAAGTCTTCCAAGAACAAAGTTGCAAAGAAGCTGAAGCAGCAGGCTCAAAAAGAGCCCAAATCAGCTTCTCCAAAACAAAATTAAGATCCCAGGAAGGAGGAACAGGCTTCCTCGGAGGTCTCATATGAAGAGCGCCTTTAAGGAACTGTTTAGCATCAAAGGAGAAGATAAAGACAGGTAAGCAGACAGAGCTGATAAACAGGCCTTAATAGAAGAATGGGGCATACCAATATTGAGCAACTCACACAAATAAGATAGGACCAAAGGAATATCCACAGTAAGTGGGTCCAAGTTATGAGAAAGACACTAAACAGAAAACCTCTTCCATTTAGATAAGTAAGATTTCCTAGTAGTGGATTTTCCTAGTAGCAGGTTTCCTGGCCTCCTGCAGGACCTTCAGCATGTCCTCAGAAAAAAGGTGTCAATGTGGAATCAAAATCCTATCACCCACAGTGTCAGCTGAAGAGTGGACAGATGAGGATGGATGAGAGATCCCTTGTCTTGTGTGAGTAGATGCAGCCTGTGAGGTAACTTGTGATGACTGCCCTTGGCTAAATGCAGAATTAGAGGGAACCAATGCTGTTGTGGCCAAAAGGGAGTCACTAACAAGATTTTGGGAGTATCCTGTCAAATTTTGACCAGTACTTTTGGAAAAGTGGATGCATAAAAAAATCCCTTTCCAAGAAAAGTAAAGGGCATCCACCTTCCACACCAGAAGACCTGGGAATCTGGCACAAAATAGAGGAAGTTGTCTGTTCAGAGGGGAGGCAAATAAATCTTCTTGAGGAGAACTCTACTGGTGGACAATGTCCAGAAACACATCCCTGTGAAGTATCCTTTTGTGGGACTGAGTTACGGACCTGTTCAGTGTGTCTGCCATAAGGTTTTGTCCTGAAGGGATGTAAGCTGCCTGAAGAGTCACTCAACACTTGACAGCAAGATCCCAAACCAAGAGTGCAATCCAGCAATGAAGGTAAGATCTTGTTCCTCCCTGTTTGTTTATATACCCACATCACTGTTGTCTGTAAATACCACGAGAGGCCCTGGAGACAAAAGAGGATGAAAAGCCTAAAGAACTAGCATAACAGCTCTCATCTCTTTGACAATGATATGCTACTTCCGCTAAAGAGACGACCACACCCCTGTACCTTTAGGGAGGCAAATGCTGCTCCCCTTCCCACATCTGATGCATCTGTGAACAATTCCAGAGAGGGAGCATGTGATGTTCGGCATACCTTAAAGCAACAGCAGGCTTTGGAACACGGTTCGAACGTCGGGCTTCCAATGACAGGAAATCCTAAATATAAAGAATACTGCAGCAGTGAATGCAAGGACATAAATTAGTTATGGTCTTAAAAGAGTTGGAGGAATTCAAGGAATTGTTTAAAATAGTAGGAAGATATACAGTACACATAAAGACAACTTTTTAAGGATGTGATCTTCAGTTAACACATTTTTTAGTAAAAGCATTACCTTTTGAATATATGCAAATTCAATGTAAGTAATGATTACTGTTTCTCTACTTTACAAATTGTTACTGCCATAGGTGACAAGGAAACTTGTAGCACTTGGTGTGTAAACAGACGTGTCTCAGCTAATGACGCTGAAAACGAAGGATATCAGACATTTTGTTTCAATGACTACACAGCAGCACTCACAGAAGCTGTTCTAGTTGAATGGGTTAATCAACTTGCCAATGAAAATGAAAGCACTACAGCTGTTCCATGCTTAAAAGAATCGACGACATAGTAGTACTGGCTTTTTCCATAGTACAAAAGAAGCACAGCACGCAAGCCAGTTTTTATTCTATTAGGTAACTAAAAGTAGTGCTTAGTCTACAACAGGTAAAGGTGACCTCTTCATCCTTCTTGTATATGATATAACTGTTACTGCCTTCTCTCTGCCATCTTTGTTGCACTACTGTGATCGATTTTACTACTTGCCTTTTTAGTTTATTAACTTGCTGACTGCAATTTTTCTGGATGCATTGCTGAAAATAGTACTTGTGTTCTGAGTACTGTGGTGCTACAAAATAATATTACACTGTTGCGCTTTGCTACTGTCATATTGTCGTTCACTACTGGCAACATATAAGATAATACTGCAGTGTTGACACTGATGCTATGCAGATATAAACCAAATTAACTTATTACCTCAGTTACTGATTGCACAGTTTGATCACTGCTGTTGCTGCATTTTTACCTGTTACTGACTACTGTACTGTTACCACACAAAGTTACTGCTCTACAGCACTGCACTAGAGTACAGATTGCCTGTGTTAGATACTTTTCTTACTTGCCTGACTCTCTGCTAACACTGCATATTTGCATTACAGTTACGGAATTTGGAACTATTCATTTAGATTATCTGGAGATATTCCTTTGAATTTACTGCATCCAGATCCACTGGGCCCAGCTAACTGCTACTCACTATAGTTACTAATTAGGTAGAGAATACAACAGGCTACTGAATAAAGCTATTGGATTTAAATTTTATAATTGTTACGGATTACTGTATTACTCCTACTACATAATTCTGTCATTTTTATTTTTTGTTTTACTACCGCAGTCACATATTCTGTTATCATTTAGCCATTTCCCATATCTTTTTGTCATCAAATCCATAATCTTATAGCTACAATAAGTTAGTTTATTATCTCTTCTTATACCAGCTCAGAAGCCATACTTGATTAACTGATACGTAGAAGCTAATTCACGCCTGGGCATTCTGGTGAAGAACTGCTAACCACAGTTAAACCTAATTTCATCCTTTACTTAAAGCTTGACATTCACATCAGATATCTAATCATGCTACTTCATTAATACTTCTCTTCCACAACACACATTTTTATTCTCTTCCACAACACACATTTTTAATCAAACTGCCGGTTGCTTTAAGATTTTTTAGTCCTGAAAGAATGCTTTTTTGGAAAGGAATGTGCCAGCACTGAACTTCACTGTGTTAACTGCCCTCTCCTGACCAGTCAAGTACTATATAATGCATTAACTGACCTTCTAGGGATGGGATATTTAAGACAGAAAAAAGTTAGACCTATACAACAATAAATCAACTAAATAGTTCAGACTTGGGAATGTTTCAAAGTTTCTGCATCATATAGGGGAGACTCTTGTGACAATTCTTTTCAAACTATAAAACAGATTTAGATTAATCTTAAACAACTTTACATTACGCACAGGTATTATAAAACTACTAGATAAACATACTGAAAAAAGCAGGATGGAGGGAGGAGATGACTATGTTATTAAGCACTGTTAAGTACCAAATATGTTCAAATAATAATAATAATAATTAGAGTAAACTACTGCTAATCCCAAATCCAACATTACTTTTGAACTTTTTCTGCATGATTTTTTTTTTAGCAAACAAACTACCAACAGTTTTGACGAAGTCCTGTTGCAGAAACTGGGCATTCGGATAGCCTGTAATACATTTAGAATAAGCATAGATGCAGTACAAAACACAATGGAGTCCAAGACTTACAACTGTTTCATGAATGGCCATACAAATGACAGAGATGCATTGACATGGTTCATAAAATCTCAAAAAAGCATTTTATTGGAGTAAAGATTTCTAGCCCTGGTGTTCAGAAAACATTTAATCTCTATTTGTGGCCACAACTACTTTGAAAACAGACATTTATTTTTCTTTTTACAAGACTCCTTCACAGAAAGACCATATTTTCATGATAATAAATTTAAAAATGAAAAAACAGAAACTTTACTGTACAACATAATAATAGACAAGTTGTACATTTCATCTTCTATGAATCTGTGTGTCTGTCACACATGCACACAAAGTGGCCAGTTCACACACCAGTTAATGAAGAGATGTTACCGCACATATGCACTTTTACTTACTCACAAATGCAATATATATATACATTATATATATATATATATATATATATATATATATATATATATATATTTATTAAAGTGGATATAAAAGAGTACACACCCCTTAAAATGCCAGGTTTTTGTGATATAAAAAAATGAGGCCAAAATAAATCATTTCAAAACGTTTCCCACCTGTAATGTGACCTATAACCTGTACAACTCAATTTAAAAATAAGCAAATCTGGTGGGCAAAAAATATAAAAAATAAAAAAACGTACAATACGCTGATTGCATAAGTGTGCACACCCTTAAACTAATACTTTGCTGTGTGTGCACACCCTTAAACTAATACTTTGTTGAAGCACCTTTTGATTTAATTGCAACATTCAGTCTTCTTGTTAGGAGTCTGTCAGCATGGCACATCTTGACTTGGCAATATTTGCCCACTCTTCCTTGCAAAAGTGCTCCAAATCTGTCAGATTGTGAGGACATCTCTTGTGCACAGCCATCTTCAGTTCGCACCACAAATTTTCTATTGGATTTAGGTCTGTGTTCTGGCTGGGGCACTCAAACTTCAATTTTCTTCTGGTGAAGCTATTCTTTTGTTAATTTGGATGTATGATTCTGGTCATTGTCGTGTTGAAAGGTGAAATTCCTCTTCATCTTTAGCTGCCTAGCAGATGCCTGAAGGTTTTGGGCCAAAAGCGACTGGTATTTGGAACTGTTCATAATTCCCTCCACCTTAATTAAAGTCCCAATTCCAGCTGAAGAAAAGCAATCCCAAAGCATGACACTGCCACCACCATGCTTCACCGTGGGGATGGTGTTCTTTTGGTGATGCAAAGTGTTGTTTTTGCGCCAAACGTACCATTTGGAATTGAGGCCAAAAAGTTCATCCTTGGTCTCATCAGAGCATAACACATTTTCCTACATGCTTTTGGGAGACAATGTATTGTTTTGCAAATTTTAGCCGGGCCTGGGTGTTTTTTTGTGTAAAAAAAAGGCTTCCATCTTGCAAACCTACCCCATAGTCCAGACATATGGAGAATACAGTAGATTGTTGTCACATATAGTACACAACCAGTACTTGCCAGAAATTCCTGCAGCTCCTTCAGTGTTCCTGCAGGTCTCTTGGCAGACTCCCTGACCAGTTTTCATCTGATCTTTTCATAAATTTTGGAGGGACGTCCAGTTCTTCACAACGTCACTGTTGTCCCATATTTTCTCCACTTTTTGTTCCATAGTATATCCAATGCTGTGGAAATGTTTTTGCACCCTTCTCCTGACTGATATCTTTCAACAATGTGATTCTTTTGATGCTTTGTAAGCTCCTCTCTGAAAACCATGGCTTTTGCTGTAGCAGGCAATTGAGTAAATGTCAGGAAAATCCTACCAGGACAGCTGAACTTTATCTGGGGTTAATCAGAGTCTCTCTAATTGATGGCAGGTATGTACCCAAGAAGACTGAATGCTGTAATTAAATCAAAAGGTGCTTCAGCAAAGTATTAATTTAAGGGTGCGCACACACAACAAAGTATTAGTTTAAGGGTGTACACACTTATGCAACCAGCATATGGTACGTTTTTTATTTTTAACATTTTTTCCCCTAACAGATTTGTTTGTTTTTCAATTGAATTGTACAGGTTATAGATCACATTAAAGGTGAGAAAAGTTTTGAAATTATTTATTGTGGTCTCATTTTTTTATATCACAAAAACCTGGCATTTTAACAGGGGCATGTATACTTTTTATATTCACTGTGTGTATATGTACATATATCTATATAAAGAAATTATGTACTCACAATAACATTCCATCCGAGTAGTAGTACTTCATTTGTCTTCAACCTGTGGGTTACAGATCCGTAACAGATCCGAACCAGCAACTCCTCCCCTTACCCATAATACACCTCCACTGCCTTCCATCCCCAGATCGAGTTTGCTGAACCTTATACTGAGAACTCAACCTGAAAAAATGTACTTGTGACCAACGCTGCATCCCGTAGGCTGATCATTTGCCAAGGTTCAGGGGAAAAGATGGAGGGATGGTTCATAGGTAGGTACTAGGCTATCGGCCCAAGGACCTACGTAAGCCTAGCCAACAAGGTTCATTGGCTTACGCCACTCAAGAAAGTTATTTTCCTGTACCACTGTCGAGCAGAGACACGGAAGTGATCCCCGGGGTGTATTTCCTATTTCCCATCCACTCATCAAGAGTTTTCTTGAAGAGTGCTAATGAAGAACTTTGCTTGACATAGATGGGTAGCCTGTTCCAGAGTATGGGAAGTCTCTGGGACAGGAATCTATCCCTCCAGCATGTCCTGTTTATTGTGGTGACAAGGTTTAATTCCCTAGAGCGTGCACCTTGGAGGGATTGGGATTTCTTTAGGAGTAGCATGTCCAAAAGCTCTGGGTTTGACATAACTTTATATGTTAGGCAGAGATCACCTCGGAGTAGGCGATATGCTACGGAGTAAAGCTGGAGTTTTTTGAAGCGGTCCGTGTAGGGCATTTGTTTGAGGCCAGTAATCCTCTTTGTGGCCTTTCCAGCTGCTGCAGATGTCTTGTGAGGTACATTCCAAAAGGGGCATTGTACTCTATAATGGGTCGAATGAGTGTCGAGTAGAGGGGAACAATGACCTCTTTTTTCCTGGATGAGAACCCTTTTATGATGAGGTGTGCCACGTAGAAGGACTTCCTGACTACTGTGGCGATGTGACTATCAAAGGAGAGACTACTGTCCACCTGGGTCCCAAGGTCTCTTATCGCGCATTCGGTGTTAAGTAGACTGCTGCCTATGTGGTAGTTCGTGGGTACAGAGTTTTTACCAAAGGGGTGACACTGCACTTTTTGGCATTGAGCTTCAGGCCATGGTTCTGACACCAGGCATTTGTTCTCAGTGAGGCCCTTCTGTGGGATGTCCACATCATTTGGGGACTTGACTATGGCTCCTAGTTTGCAGTCATCTGCGAACTTCATTAGCCAGAGGCCTTCTGCGTTAGCCTGTACTTCAGAGAAGTAGATACCAAACAGGGAGGTCCCAGGACAGAACCCTGTGGTACTCCACTTGTCACTGCTTTGAGATCAGATTTGGAGTCTGCAACTTTTACAGTGTGGGTTCTGTCAGTGAGCCAGATGGCAACTCATCTTGTGACGTAGGGATTTATACCTAGTTTAGCTATAATTCCAGAATGGGGGATGGTGTTGAAAGCCTTGGCGAGGTCAAGATAGGCTGTGTGAACCACCTTACCCTCATCTACAGCTTTGGTGACTGCCTCAAAGAAGTCGATCAGGTTCAGGAGGCATGATCTGCCTTTCACAAACCCGAACTGGGTGGGATCCAGAGTTTGGAGGGGATTCAGGCACCTAGGCGGTGTGACACTCACCTGTGAGACAGCTGGATGTGGACACATAGCAGGATGACAAATTAGCTGCAGTGACAAAGGACTGTGGACAATTCCCTGTCAGAATTGAGGGAACCCCTACACCCTAACCACAGGTGGCACATACAAACCCCCACAGTGATACACTGTGCACCCCCTTAGAAGCCACCATGTGCAACAGTTAGTCGAAAATGTGGCTGGCATAGCATGCCACGTGGGCAGGAAAGTGGTACCATGGAACCTGTGTGCTATGGGCAAAGCCTTTATTAATTGAATATGCAATGTGATGTATGTAGTGCTTGGTGCGTACTAAACTCAAACAGTATCACAACTTGTAGAAATGTGCCACAGCATGGAGGAAATCCTGCACATCACTGTAGTCACACTTATGTTTTAAGATGTGATTTAGGCGATGCTCCCTTACTACAATAGCCTTCCTACGCGGTGTTACAGGCATCCCCCTCAGAAGAGATTCACGTTGGGTATCCGTCAAGTTCTGCTCCTGCTGCAGAACACACAGAAGGTCGGCTAGCTGTACAGTAGGGTGTCCCAGTAATACCTTCAGCCGATGATGCCACGCCTCCACCTGGTTGTTAGTACGCAGGAAGTCCATTTCTGAGACATCGGACACATTCCAAAACTGCAAAGGGTATGACGATGGTATTCGTGTCTGTACTGAACAGCGGGGATGCATACTTGCGTGGTCGGCCTCGTACATAATGATGGTCTAGAATTCTGGTAAGGAAGCCACAATGTCCAGAAAAGCAGGGACAACATCATCCAATTGTAGGAATGCCAACGCTATTAGCTTGCGGATGGCACTGGAGAAAGCAGTGTCCGCGCCATAGAGGGCGACAAGGTGGTGATGCTGGATCTGGTGCTAGATGATCTGTGCAAAATGGAATAGGCATCCCTTCAGAATACTCTTAGGGAATGCCTTCCGGCTGGCACGAATTGCTGCCTTCTCAAAATCAGTCATAATATACTGTGGAGACGAGGTGCAGCCCTGTTCAGCAGCCATACCCTTCAGTACCTCCCACAAAGTGGTGTATGCAGACTCCGACTTCCGTGTCATGAGACAGTACACCAGGGGTACTATCCTTGTTGAGGTGGGGGTGCCAATACAGCCATGTAATGTATATAGCTGGCGACATATATCAGCCCGTGTGGAAAAGGTGCCATCACCAAGAATGATGTCGGATCTGCACAGGTTGGTCAAGTTCTGTGTGGTAGTAAGTAATACCAAGAAAGCTGTACCATCCATAGCCGACCTTCTACGGAGGATGAAGCTGTCACTATGGAGTGGATACTGGCTGACATCAATATCTGCAAGTGTTGCTGGAGGTGTAGCCATGGATACCCGTGCCCGCTGCCGTACCCTGGTAATGCTTCGTCGAAGGGTTGCATGACAAGGCATCTCCTGTAGTACGTTGTCATCTGCTGTGCCTAGGACACTCTGCATTACCAAGCTTGGCAATTCATTACCAGTTACCGACCTCTGCCGCAGTTCTGCTTGCAGTGTAGCCACTTGGGCCATTGTTGCATCCGGGCCGTACTGGTGTGGCAGTGATTTTAGCAATTCTTCACCTCTTCCTGGTGAACAGTGATGGCACGTCCTCTGCATGCCTTTACTCTCCGCTCGATACATGCCCAGTATAGTTTTGGTGGTGCCTCACGTGCCAAATGGTAGAGGTACCCCTCCACCACCAGCATTGGTTTGCCACGTTGGCTGGGCACTGTGCTGTATCTGTTGCCAAGCAGACCAGGGCTATACAGATACATAGATTCCAGCATGGTAGCAGCACTAGTTGACGGCCTCTCAGAATCCATCACAGCCAGTCTAGCTTGGTACGGGATATACAACCAGCCTTGGAGCAAGTCCCTTCCAGACAGTGGGTTATTCGCTTTACACCTCCTTGTCTTGTACTGTGTGTATTAGCACTGACTGTCACAGTGGCCCTGTAAAGCTTTGTGCACTCCACCCATCTCTGACTGCCTCTCCGCTATGGTTTCAATGTCTGCAGTTAACACAGCCCTGGAGTTGCCATATGCTTGTAATCTGGTAGGTGTCCACGAAGCCTAATTGCAGCACAGGTTCTGAGTGTACTGCACCGGCCCCCTTTAACTCCCAGTTGTTGCTGCTGGCCAATAAGGGTGTAGGGCCCAGTCCCAGTTTCAGTGGCAGATGTTACATAGGGAGGTACCTCTGTGTTGCACCCTTGTCTGCCTACATGGGACTGCGTACTTGTCTACACTCCTGTTGCAGGGACAACTGGGCGGGTTTGGCAAGACCTGCATGACTTACACTGATGTGAAGTGGGAGATGGGTTACTGCTACTGGGTTAGTATTCCATGCTTTACCAGGTTGGCATGTTCACACCTAACACTGCACTCAGGGGCTCTAACAGGATAGGTACTGTTTGTTGCAGGCATGCCTCATATTTGGGTTTGTCCTATGCTACAGCCCTCCTGATGTGACATGCTTCCTACTAGTGCACAAACTAGTTTTTCACTAGGTTATAGTGTGTGTGGGGTATTGATTCTGACACTACAGTGTCTGTACCTTTAAGGGTATAGCCTAACACATGACCTAGTATTTTTTTCACCATTTCTCTGGGTAAGCTGTGCTGTGTTTTACTGTACGTGATGTGGATTTTACTTCCTGCTTCTCGGGGACCGTTTGCTGTGTTTGCCTGGACAACAGGGGCTGTAACAGTAAGTAATAGTTGCATTTATGCTTTTGCATTACTTTTGTAGCACTACCGTTGTGCCGTTTTTGTCTTCTCGATCAGTGTGTATTTGCCAGCCGTGTACACTGTATTTCGACAGTCTGCGTGTTTGCTTTAGGGGCCGTCTGCTTTTGTAAGTTTTTCTACCGCCATAGCTTTCCACGGCGTATCTGCCTTTCGGCAGCACCACTCTACAGTTTAGCGGTGCTGCGGCCTTCTAGTTATGGCGATGTAGCTCGCGGGCATTTGTCTCGTGATCTACACGCTGGAACCCGTTTGGAGGTTACCAATGTCTTTGTTTAGGAGTTCCATGATGATACGTTCCATGGCCTTGCAGACCAGGTTCATCAGGCTAATAGGTCGATAGTTCCCGGGATCAGTAGTGGCTCCCCCTTTGTGGAGTGGGATAACTGTTGCTGTGCACCATTCAGTGGGCACAAAGCCTGATGCAAGGCTATTATTGAACATGGTGCTTAAGTGGGGAGCCAGTTCATTCTGAAGTTTGTGTAAAATGCAACCTGGGATGTTGTCCAGTCCCATGGATGCTGTGTTTTTGGCTTTAGAGAGTGCAGCTTTTACCTGCATAGTTGTTATTACAGGGACTCTGCATTCTACCTGTATAGATATGGGCCCTTTAGGGGGTGAGAGGGGGGTAAAGTTAGCACTGAACCTATCTGCCAGGATGTTGGCAATATCAGTTGGTTCGGTAATTTTCGTGCCTTTGTGCTGCAACTCAGAGCAGATCTGGGTGTTGCCATCGAGATTCTTGACATAGCTATTGAATGCTTTGTGGTTGCCCTTGGAATTAGTGGCGATTTTGTTTTCGTAGCTAGCTTTGGAGGATCTTATAAGGGATCTCAGCTTTTTACTGAGGCTGACCAGGGAGCTCCTCCACTCATGGGATTTTACTCACATTTGCAACAGTTTCTTCCTTCTGTTGTACAGTTTGTTTATGGCAGGGGACCACCAGATTGGCTTCCTTTTTTTGGAGGATAGCGTCTTGGTTCTGTTTGGGATAGCACGATCCATGCACTCGTGTAAGTGCTTATAGAGTGCATTTGTATAGGATTCAGCAGTTGTAACTGTATTGTCCATCTGCATGGGTGTCATGAAGTTTACCACTTCTGTCTTAAGAAGCATGAAGTTGGCTTTGGAGAATTTGTTTACTGTGGTTTCCTTAATGGGGGGGGGGGGGTATGTGGATATCTAGGGTGATTAGCTTATGGTCGGATCGGACCAACGAGGAGTTGACTTCAGGTGTGGAACACCGGTCACTCATGTTGGTAATGACTACGTCTAGGATATTGTTGCCCCTGGTGTGGGTGTGGATAAGTTGATCTAGGGCATTGGAGTTTATGAATTCCAGAAAGCGTTGAGCTAAGGAGTTGGTACGCGAGTAGTTTTCCCAGTTAATGGTGGGGTAGTTGAAGTCGCCCATTATTAGGGTGTTTGGTTGAACCCTAATATTTTCCAGTACATCAAGAAAAGAGGAGTGGGAATCCTGGGGCATGGTGGGGGATCTGTAGCAAGCTACAATTTGGATTGAAGTTTCGCCCAGAGTTAGTTGCACTTGGATAACCTCGGATGCATTATGCTGAGCAACTAGCCTGGAGGTGTGGATATCCTCAATGAATATGGACACACCTCCACCTTTGGTGTTTCGGTCTAGGTTACATGGCTGAAAAGTGTGGTACGAGTTATAGCCTGGTAGTGCAGGAGTGCTCTCTGGAGCCTTGAACCAGGTCTCAGTCACTGCACAGATATCGATGTTCTCCATTTTAAGGAGTGCCTCGACTGAGTGCATTTTGAGATTTAGACTTCTAGCACTGAGTAGCATTACCCTCAGTTTTTGCTTGCCTATTCCTGTTATGGTGGTGAATTTATTTGAACCCTGCCTAAAAAAGGCACTATAGGGGCAGCAAAAGCCTTAGCCAGTATCCGGAATCCCAGGGGCGACAGGTGCAGGCCATCTGTGGCAGAGCATCATGGTCTGTCAACCATGTCATCCCAAGCAAACAGATTCTGGATCCCCTTAGAATGACACCAGAAGCTTAGCCAATTGTTGAAGTCAATCATTTTCTCCTTGTACTGCGGTATCATTCTGGGCAATGGCAGAATGCTACTCAGGGCTAGGGTCATACCTGTCTGGGCTACAAGATCGTAGAGCTCTTCCATATCTCTTTTCATGTAGTCCAGGGAGGTAAGTCTCAGGTCATTCACACCAACGTGGACAATGACAGAGTCATATTTGTACTTGTTGTGGAGTGACCTGAGTGCGTGTGTTACGTGGCGGATCCTGGCACCAGACAGGCAGCTGACAGTAACCTTCTCCTTGTTTAGCCTGGTGAGTGGGACATCAGTAGGCCTGACTATAGAGTCAACTATGACTAGTGTGTTGGGTACGTTGTTTTGCCTTATTGGCTGTGGTTGAGTGGCACACTGAGTCTGTGGGCTATGTGTCATTTGGGTTGTGTTGGGGGATGGAGGTTGCTTGCATTTCTGCTTAGACAAATTATTATTGAGAGCATCTGCAAATGTTTTTGTGTTACTATGTGTGGATTTTGGTGGTGTAGATTTAGTGAGACTATGTGATGAGTGTGGTGCGGTGCAAATATTTACCTTCTCCTCATGACTGTCAAGTTCAGTCTTGGTTGGAGAGAGCTTTACCTCCAACTCACGAATCCAGCACTTTTACCAGTCTCTGCTTTATTGCTTAAACGATCTGGTACCTCGGCCTTTCGCCTTCAATGGATCACAATAAGTGTCTTATTCAACGGATATATATATACACACACATTAATTTAATAGCAATTGGCACAGACAACTTCATTAATCAATTAATATACTTAACATTTAAAGTGGCCATTCTTACAAAAAGTTCTACTTTAAAAATCATTTAACTGTGTAAGACTGTCTCAAAAATAATTATTCATATAAATATAACATATTATTAATGCATTCACAACAGAAAAAAAAAAAAATATATATATATATATATATATATATATATATATATATATATATATACACACACACACACACATATATATACACAATAAACTAATTAAATACCCAGTTCAAGATGAAGTCCAAAGGGCTTCAACGTCTTAAATTTTAGAATCATTTTAGTTTCTAACTCAAGTAATTTATAAGAATAATCCCCTCCTCCTTTTATACAAAACGGTTTACCTAGTATTTATTTATTTATTTTATTTATTTTATTTTATTTTACATTTGTTGACCGGGCTAGTGTAGCTGGATACATGTCCATTTTCAGTAGAGGCCTGGGGAGAAAAGCTCCAAGAAATCATACATAGTTAAAACAGAAGTTATTACAGATATTATAAAACAGCAAGTATTACAAAAGCCAATTATAATAATTTTTACCCCCCCACACACACACACACACACACACAGGTACATACAAATTGCAAAACACTTAGTGATTTCATGATCAGGTGCAAGATGCATATATGTTATATAATAGTACTTTAAAGAATACGTAAATGGAAGAAAAGAAAGGATGTAGGGCGAGGTATAGAGGATAGGAAAATAATTAGTCTGGGTTAGTACAGGAGCATAGCCAGTGTTTATTGAGGTATAGTTTTAGGTTCTTTTTAAAAAGTGAGAGAGAAGACTGAGAAGTGATTTCTGAGGGTAGTTTATTCCATATTTTTCCAACAGAGTTCGAGAATAAGGATTCACCTGCTGAGTTGTTGGGTTTAGTAGTATTGATCAGTAGTTTGTTTGAGGAGCGTAGATTTTTGAGATTATTATAAGGTGTAATTAGGGTAGAGAGTATTGGGGTGTTGCTAGGTTGATACAGGGTCTTGTGGATTATTGTAAGCTGGTGAAGTTGGAGCTGGTTAAGTAGTTCTAGCCAGTTTAGATATCGTAGATTTAGACAGTGATGGGTTCTAAAAGGAGAGCCTGTTACAAATCTAGTAATATTGTTATAGGATGTTGCTAGTTTATTGAGGTTGTTTTTAGAGAGATTGGTGTATATAGGAGAAGCAGAGAGGAGAGTGGAGATTAGGTGAGTTCTGGCTACAGTGGTCCTAGCTTCTGGTGTAAGATAGGGCTTAATTCTGTAAAGGGATCCTAGTTTTTGTTAACTAATTTTATCGTGGTGTTTATATGAGTGTCAAAGTTAAGATTGTTTTCTATTGTTATTCCTAGCAGTTTAGTTGTTGGTTCAGGAGTGATAAGAGTACCGTTGTTAGAAGTGAGATTGAAATGGAAAGAGGTGGACTTTCGGGTTGGTGTAAAGAGTAGTAGCTTAGTTTTCTTGGGGTTTAAGAGGAGGCAGCGCGTGAGAACCATTGTTCTACAGTGTTGAAAGCTTTTTGAGTAAGATTATGAAGTTCAGTTGAGAGGAGGCTGAGCAGATTATGGTAGAGTCATCTGCATATTGAATACAGGTGGAGTAAGGAATAGCAGGACTTAGGTCATTAATATAAATGGAAAATAGGAGTGGGCCTAGTATTGAGCCCTGTGGGACCCCAAGGGAGATAGAGAGGTGATTCGATAGTTTATTTTGCCAGAGTACAGCCTGCTGGCGGTTTTCAAGGTAGGATCTGAACCAGCTCATACATAGAGGATCGAGTGAAAGAGAGTTCAGTGTATGGAGGAGTAGTTGGTGATTAACCATGTTAAAAGCTTTAGATAAGTCAATGAAAACTGCAGATGAGAGAAGATTTTTGTTGCAGTTATTGTTAATGCAGTTAGTGAATGACAGCAGAGCAGTGGTAGTACTGTGGGAAGGTCTGATACCATGTTGACAGTTGGCAAGTAGGTTGTTCTGGAGAAGGTGGTTAAGAAGTTGTTTATGGATACACTTTTCCATAATTTTTGCAATAAGGGATAGTAATGCTATAGAGCTTAAGTTAGAGAAGTCACTGGAGTTCCCCTTTGTGTAGTGGGATGATGTGAGAAATTTTCCAGATAGATGGGACAGTTCCTTCACTTATAGATCTATTTATCAGAATGGAGATGGGATAGGCAATGGCTTTAGCTCCTTTTTGCAAGAATTCTGCAGGCAGTTTATCAGCTGCGGGAGTATTAGGTTTTAACTTTTGGAGAAGGGAGGAAATGAAGGAAGTAGATACTGGTTGTAAGTGAAATAAAGGAGGTAGGTTTATAGAAGAGGTGGTCAGGTTAGAGGTATCAGGGGACAGGTGGCTAGCTAGAGTTTGGATGGCATCTGTGAATAAAGAGTTGAAGGCATTGGCTGTTTGTGTGGGATTGCCAGGGTTTGAGCCTTGTGGGTTGGGTAAGGTTGATTGGCCTGGGAAAAGAAGATTGTTAATACTAGTCCAGAATTTTCTAGGATCCTTTTGAGTGGTTCGCTGTAAATGTAGATAAAAGTTCTTTTTGTCTAGTAGGATGGCTTTTTTTGTAATATTTCTATGTTCTCTAAAGGTTTGTCGGTCTGCTAGATTCTTAGTTGTACACCATTTTGCCCAGGATTTGTTTCTAAGAAGGATTTTTTGTTTAGTATTGTTGGTGAGCCAAGGGGTGGGCTTAGCTTTGGTTCTTATAGAGCGAGTTGGTGCATGATGGTCAAGGATGGTTAAGAATGTTGAATTGAAGTATTCAACTGCTTCATTTAGAGGGAGTGATTTTAATGGTGACCAGTTACATTGTTTTAGTTCTGTTAGGAAAAGTTCTTGGTTAAATTGCTTTTTAGAGCGTATTGTTCTGAAAGTGTTAGGGAATATTATGTTGGTTTTCTGTCTGATAATGTAAGTTAGAGAATGGTCACTTAGGTCGTCTGGAAGGGTTCCTGTTATGTAGGCTTGATGAGGGGTATCAGTAAGTATCCAATCCAGGGTACTTTCTTTGTTATGGAGTGTGTTAGTTCTGGTAGGGCAGTTTATATGTTGTGAGAATCCATATAGGTTGACATGGGTGGTGGGGGTTGTACTAGTACAGGAATTCCAATCAATATTAACGTCCCCAAGGACTATGGTTTCTTGAGGGAGATTAATAGAAAGCCAGTTAAGGATATACTCAAGTGTATTATTGTTATTTCCTGGGGGAAGATAAAGACAGGTGATATTTATGGCTTTGCATGTGTTGACCTGAAGTTTGGAGATAATTACTTCTGCTCTATTATTCAAAGGGAGGTTCAGTTTTATAGTGCTGACTTGTAGCTCTCCTTTATAAAGGATTGCTACCCCTCCTCCCTTTTTGGTAGTATGGTCAAGTCTGATTATATTATAACCAGGTGGGGTGATTTCATTGTCTTTAATGGTAGGTTTTAGCCATGTTTCTGATAAACATAGGATGTCAAATTGGTGAGTATGTAGGAGGGCATGAACTTAAGCAATTTTATTGCAAATACTACGTATATTAAGATGTGCTATAGAGAGTGAGTTGGGTAGGTGAAAGGGTCCTAGTTTTGTTATGGATACAGTTTGTAGTGGTAAGGGGAATGTTAGTACACAAAACTTTAAACTATTAGGAGAGCCACCATGTGTTTCATGAAAATGCTGGGCCACAGGGCTAACTTCACTTTGATTTCTAATATCTTTTATATGTTCCAAAATGCGTGTTCTAACCATTCTTTTAGTTTGCCCTATATACCAAACATCTAAACATGAACAACCTAGAATATACACTACCCCATCGATCTACAATTAAAATTAAATTTAGGAAAAAAGGGTATACCATTTATAATATTAATATTGGTCACCCTCTCACAAACTGCAATGACCACAAGAATATGTGCCTAAAGGTAAATTATTATTTTCATTTCTTTCATTCCCCCTCAAAAAGTTATAATTCAATAGCTCTTTTAAATTCTTTCCCCTTTTGTAAGAAAAAGTAACATGTTTAGGAAAAAGGTGGCCAATATTATCATCCTCATTAATTATATACCAATATTTCTTAACTATTTTAGTTAGTTAATCTGAAAATGGAGAATATTTAGTAACAAAAATAACCTTTCTCCATCAACCCTTACTTTATTATCAAATACCTTAAACTCTGGATCTTTCCTTTACATACGTAGATTTCAAACATCTATATTGGCCATCATAAGAAATCCCAAGTAATCTGTTTTTACATCTTAACAGATTATCTTTATCATATCCTCTCTCACTAAGTCTCAACTCTACACCATCCAATTCATTAGCCCTCTCCCCCTCATCACTAGTGTGATCAAAAATTCTTTTAAATTCACCTGAGGGTAAAGAGCATAACAGATGTCCAGGGTGCATGCTACTAGCATGCAAAAACATATTAACTGACGTATTTTTTCTAAAAGGCCTAAAGCCAATAGATTCCTCTTTATTATATAGAGTCACATCCAAAAAATTGATCTTTTCCCTATTGAGCTCGTAGGAGAAGGCCAAACCATGTTCATTTAAGTTTAAAGTTTCAAAAAAATCCAAAAATTCATCAATCTCACCCCTACAAATCA
Source organism: Protopterus annectens (assembly GCF_019279795.1). Taxonomy (NCBI): domain Eukaryota; kingdom Metazoa; phylum Chordata; order Ceratodontiformes; family Protopteridae; genus Protopterus; species Protopterus annectens. Next base: position 1,996,816,892 of record NC_056737.1, read on the forward strand.
AAAAAAGATAATCAATAAATCTCTTATATAATATCACATTCTTCTTATAAAAGGGGGTGGGATAAATGAATTGCCTTCAAAAAATCCCATATAAATAATGGCATACGAGGGCGCAAATGCAGCCCCCATAGCCGTTCCTTTTAACTGGAGGAAGAATTTATTATTGAAACAAAAATAATTATGCGTTAAACAAAACTCAAGTAGATTAATTATAAAGGTAGTTCTAGGTCCATCACCTAGCATTTCCATCACTGCTTCCAGCCCCCATCTTTTATTGATGTTCATATATAATGACTTAACATCTATAGTTACCCAATAATAGTCTTAACCCCATTTTATCTGAGAAAGTTCATTTAACAATTCTTGTGTATTAGAAATATGTGCTGAAACTCTACCCAAGTGTTTCTTCAGGTGAAAATCCAAAAATATGTTAATATTGCTTAACAAAGAACCTATCCCTGACACAATCGGTCTGCCAGGCGGTTTTTCCAAGCATTTATGCACTTTAGGCAAAGCATAAAAAATAGGAGTTAAGGGTTTCTTTATACTTACATACATCTTTATGGTCAAAAAAAAACAAGATGTTCCCCTCTCTCCAATAAGGTCAAAAGTTCATTATTATATTCCAAAACTGGGTCTTTTTTTAAACATTTATATTCAACAATATTGTTTAACAACTCTTCTATCATCTCACAATATTTTGATTTCTGCAAAATGACCCAGTTTCCACCCTTATCAGCACATTTAAAAATGAATTCTTTCTTTAACTTCATCATGCTCTTAAGAGCCACCCACTCATTTTTATTTAAATTATTCTGCTTTTTATTCATATAGAATCTATCCAAAGACAAAGAATTTTCTTTAAACAGAATTTTAGAAAAAGCAGTAATAGCAGGTACTTAATATTGGGAACAAATTTACTCTCAGAGACCAAATTGGGCAACATTAATTTTCCATAGCCAGTGTAAAAGCATCCAAGTTCCTCACCTTCCTCATCCACACAAAATATTCCATAGTCTTCATAATCATATATTGACATATTTAGTAATTCATCATTTTCAAAATTACTTTCATCTAAAGGAACATTTTCTACAGTGTTAGCAGTGTTATTCTGGAAATAAACTTTCAAATACAATTTTCTAATGAAAGCCTTTAAAACTCAATGTACAAATCTCCAAAGGAGGGAAAATGTGTAGGCACAAATTTACTACCTTTAAATAGACATTTCATATCATCATTTAGAACCAAATTAGATAAATTAATAACAAATAATGTCTCTGCATTATGTTGACTCACATATTCATTCCTTAAAACGATTTCTGCCCTTTCTACCATTTCTTCCCCGGCTCGACTTGTTGGTCTGAAGAGAGTCATCAGTTCTCGAGGAACCTAATAAAACATTCGCTCCCTCAGTCTCCAAATTAACAGAGGCTACAGAATCAGCAAAAGTTACATTTTTGTTCACACTACCAGTTCCTTCTTGCTCCCCTGAAGAAGCCGAGGCGCTTCGTCGCTTCTGAAAACCTCCTCTCCTGCCCTTTGACCTACTACGTGTAGGTTCACGTTGCCAGGAAAAAAGAACGCCAGTTTCATAATCTTTCATGTACCGTACAAGTTTGTTTCACTTATGCTGAATTATTTCAGTTTCCAATTTGGATATCTTCTCATTAATTTTAGAGAACTGCATTCTGAAACAGGAATCCTCCACCACCTCATCCTGTAAATGCAGAATCTCAGTTTTTAATTTATCATGTGTTCTTTGGTTCCATTTAACCAATATACAGAGCCATTTCATAGTGCACTCTAAAGAAGCCTGTTTCCATTCCTCAAAGAGGTCATGTTCCTCTTCTAAAAATTCAGTAGCAGGGAGTCGATCAATTCGTAAGCCTCTTGGAGTTAAATTTAAATTAATATACTTCTCCAGGAGGCAAGTATCGAGAAATAAAGCAATTTCTTTAGTCATAAGTCTTTCCAACTGCAAGAAACAGTCATCTACCTGAGTATTTCCGCCAACATTCCATGGATCCACAAGAGTGAACTTCTTTTCACGTTCACTCACCATATCACCAAAATAAATCGCTCCAGGTACATTAGACTGCCCCGAAGCTCCAGTTGCCTGTGACATCTTTAAACGGGGAAAAAGTGCCGGAATCAAGGTAATTCAAACCAACACAACAAAAATAATAAGAATAGCAACTCCAACACACGAATCCAGCACTTTTACCAGTTTCTGCTTTATTAGTTAAACGATCTGGTACCTCGGCCTTTCGCCTTCAATGGATCACAATAAGTGTCTTCTTCAACTGGTATATATATATATATATATATATATATATATATATATATATATATATATATATATATATATATATATATACACACATTAATTTAATAGCAATTGGCACAGACAACTTCATTAATCAATTAATATACTTAACATTTAAAGTGACCATTCATACAAAAAGTTTGGCTAGATAAGTGCATCTCTCACAGGTTGCAGTGCATCTTTCACAGGTTGCAGTGTTGGGTGGTATGATGAGGAGAGGGTTGTCTGTGTACATGAGGCAATTTCTACATTGCCTCAAGATGCCCCAGATTTATCAGATAGACAGGAGAGAACCCTAGGAGCTGACCCTTGGACATGCCTGAATAAAAAAACTATTTTCCTCTAGATAAGTGAGAAAAGTGAGTGCAAGAGCTGTTTTTCTCTATGCCAGTGAGAACAGTAAGTACAAAAACTGTTTTTCCTCTAGGTAATGAGGAAGATTGAGTGCTATAGTAATTACTAGCTTATTTAGTGCTTACAAGTTCTGAAAAAGTGCTGAGCATGAATAAGCAAATTTAAGTGCTAAAACTAAGAATCTGTATCTGCACTAGACGAGTTACAGGACAGAGACAAGTGCAAATGCAGGCTTTCAAATCAGAAAGTTGAGAGAGATGGACGATTGCCCAAACTGCCAATAACTACAATTTCTGGGCCAGAACCACTCCTTATGTGATAGACAGATTACCTAGTGCTTACCACTCCCACTGATAAGCTAGAAGGCTTCCCTCCAACGCAGAAAGGCTTGGGGGGCTCAGAAGCTTACATACAATCCTGGATACAGCAAATCTGTATCTGGAACACTAGTTACAGGAAAAGTAGGAAAGCAGGCTTACAGTTTTTTTTTTTTTGTTAACAGAAAAGTAGCAAAAACTTGCAGTGCAAGCTAGCACACTTGAGTATGTAGCAATATTAGACCAAACACAGTTTAAAAAATGCAATTAAATTAAAAAGGAATAAAAGCAAGTGCAGAGAGAGTTTATTAGGTAGAATGTGGTAAAGAGATGGGACTAGGGGAGTGTCCCAGATCAAATTTACAGTGGGGCGGGCAACTGCAAAAGCCACCAAATTTAAACTACAAACCAAAAATAGGGAAGGGCGGATGGGGAAAACAGTTTCAACAGAGATCTAAGCAACAACTAACAGTACAGACTTTAAAACCACAAAAATATACTCATCTCTGTACATTTGCAGATCAGTCTCTCAGAACAGTGAGACAACAGTTTCAATAGAGATCTAAGCAACAATTAACAAACTCTATAATAAAAAAAAATATACTCAGCTCTGTATATTTGCAGATACTCTGTAAGGCAGTCTCTCGGAACATTCATTCAGCTTGCGCTCTACCCAAGAACCTTTGTTCCATAGGCACTCAAGCAAGAAATATCTGAAGAAGGCTCCAGCCGATGTCCATGTTATGCCACCCACATGCTTATGTCAGATGGCCAAAGAATGTCCGGCTGGAGGGTGGTGAAAGACACTGGTATTGAAGTTGAAGACAAATTAAGTACAACTACTGAGATGGAATGTTATGGCGAGTACATAACTTCTTTATCTGAAGTGGTTTACTTCATTTGGTCTTAAACCTGTGGGACAGAGTCCCCAGCTACTAAAATCCTGGGAGGCCCTCATGGAAGGATAATCTGGAGCACCACGGAACCAAAGGATGCTCTCCCTTCTCTCCTTCTAGAAGTCAAATCCAATTTGTAATGAGAAATAAACGTATTAGATGAGGACCAAGTAGCTGCAGAACAAATATCATCCAAAGACACTCTAGATCAAAAGGCCGCAGACGTAGCTATGGACCTAGTGGAATAAGCTTTCACCTGACCTGGAGAAGACATGCCTCTGTCCTTACAGACCTGCAGGATGCATGAGGAAATTCATCTAGCTATAGTGACCTGAGACAGGTTTCCCCAAAAAGGGTTTATAGAAGGATACAATAATTGATCAGACATACGGAAATTTGTTGTCCTGTGTAAATAGAATTGTTAACTGTCTATGAACATCCAACATGTGGAGTTTATATTCCATCTTGTTAGCAAAATTAGGAAAAAACACAGGCAAATTGATGGTCTGATTGATACTGACTGGTGATGCAACTTTAGGAAGAAAGGATGGATTGGTTCGAAGGGAAACCCTATCTTTGTGAAAAATTATGTAAGGAATTTTGATAGACAAGGCCTGTAATTCTGAAACCCTTTTTGCAGAGGTAATAGCCACCAGAAAAACTGTTTTCCAAGATAAAAATTTCAGATCTGTAGTTGCGGCAGGCTCAAAAGGCGGAGCGACCAGAGCTTGAAGAACCATAGTAAGGTCCCATGGGGGAACAGGATCTTTGACTGGGGGGCATAACAAAAAAGTGCCTTTGAAGGCTTTACAGAGTCTGGAAGAGGCTAAAGAGGCAGAATTCTCGCCCACATGAAAATGAGAGATGGCAGCCAACAGAACTTTGACAGTAGAAGAAGTAGCACCATATCAGCTAGAAAATCAAGAATGGCGAAAATAGGAGCCGTGAAAGGGTCTAAACTCCTTTGAGAGGCCCAAAAGGAAAAACGTTTCCACTTGCTGCGATAAACCTTCCTGGTCGAAGACTTACGAGCTGCCACCAAAACAGATCTAACTGAGGAGGATAGTCCAGGAGTCCTAGCAATCATGGAAACTGGACTCCACTCGAGGTACTGGCGGGTAAGCATACAGAAGACCGGGAGGCCAAGCATGAACTAGAGAGTCTCTGGGGGACTCCCCTGGCAGGGGGTTCAGAGTGAAAAACTTGCTGCCCTTCACGTTGGAAGGAGATGCGAAGAGATCGCAGCAAGGTTGACCCCACTCGCTGAAGATCTGTTCCGCTACTGACAGATTCAAAGACCACTCTTAAGGCATCAGAATGGCCTGTCCGCTAGGATGTTGGACTGTCCCGGAATGTGCACTGCGATGAGAAAGCGACCGGTGGAGATCACCCATTCCCACGCTCTCATGGCCTCATGACAAAGGGGGTAAGATCTGGTCCCTCCCTGTTTGTTGATATACCAGACCACTGACATGTTGTCTGACTGAATAGCAATTGTCCACCGAGGAAGAAAGGCATGAAGGGCCTGCAACGCTAGAAGGACCGCCCTCATCTTTAGGACATTTATATGCAAGCTGGTATCTATGGGGGACCACAGGCCTTGGACTGTCCTGCCCAAACAATGCCTCCCCAAATGAGCTGGGAGGCATCCTTGTGGCATCCCACAAGGCTCAGTTCTGGGACCTCTCTTATTCGGTATATACTTCTCCAAGGTTCAGGCTAACACGGGGGGACTATGGCTGACAAAGTTCGCAGATGACTGCAAACTGGGAGCCATAATCGACTCTCCAGCTGACACAAGCATCCTCCAAAAGGGTCTCACGGAGATGGATGCTTGGTGCCAGAACCACAGCCTCAAGCTAAATGCTAAAAAGTGCATAGTCATCCCCTTTGGGAAAAACAAAGTGCCCACAAATTACCACATAGGTGGTAATCCATTAAGTACGGAAGAAGTAATTAGAGATTTGGGGACCAACGTAGATAGTAATCTCTCCTTTGATAATCACGTTGCCAAAGTGGTTAGAAAGACCTTCTATACAGCCCACCTTATCATGAACGGGTTCGCATCTAGATCAAGAGAGGTCATTCTGCCCCTCTACTCGTCACTCATCAGGCCCACAATTGAATACACTGCCCCTTTTGGGATGTATCTTACCAGACACCTGCAGCAACTGGAGAGACCCCAAAAGTACCTCACCAAGAGGATCATGGGCTACAAACAGATGTCTCTTTGACTCTTAATGAACATGGAAAAATTACGTCTTCCATTTTCAGGAAACCCACATGGACTAATACACTACTTCATTTTAGTAGCATGCATCCTAGGCACATGTTCCCAGGAATAGTTAAGAGCCAGTTCACTAGACTGACCAGACTTTGCCAGGAGAGTATTGCTTTAGAAAAAGAATCTGACCTACTAGAGCAATTCTTTTTAGATAGAGGTTATGATTTTAAACTTGTCAATTCTATTAAAAACAACACTATACATCCCACAGAATTTACACCACATATGGTTAAGAAACCCATTTCCTTTATCTATAAAAACACCAACGATACTATAAAAATACCATATATCTTAAAATATACTAGTGATGTGAAGTGTTTGGAGAATATTATACGGAATAATTGGAACATATTGCAGACAGACATCTCAGTAACCAATTTGGTGGGTAATTATCCATCTTTTTTGTACAAAAACTGTTCCAACTTAAAACAAATTCTATGTAAAGATTCTGTACCAAATACTAAGAAATCTACACAAGATATGGGGACAGTTTCATGTGGTACTTGTACCAGGTGTAAAATGATTTGTTCTGATTTAACCTTTATTCATCCTACTCTAGGTTTTACCTACTATATTAATGTTTCAGCTACTTGTCAGACTAAAAACCTGGTATATTTAGCAACTTGTACAAAATGCACAGCATTTTATATTGGACTGACTAAAAGAAGACTAACTGATCGCATCTACGATCATATGTATGAAATAAAGAAAGAAATAGACACTAATGCGTTAGCACAACATATAATAGAACACAAAGAACACACTTTTTTATTCAGGGTACTTGAAAAAGTAACTCTGAATCCCAGGGGCGGAGATAATGTTAATAATTTAGCCCTGGCAGAATTAAAGTGGATTTTAAAATTTAATGCCCATAGTCATCCAGGACTGAACACTTCAGTTTCTATCAAACCCATTTTAAGTAATAGAAAACGTTAAAATCTATGATCAAAAAATTTTCTAGATGTATGTTCTTTATTCTCAAAATATCCTTATGTTATGCTATAAGGTGCATAATTTAATATTCTTGCCATATTATTAGTTCAATATCACTTTTTACTTATTATTCTTACCCATTTTTTCATCATTTTACTCTTTATATTCTGTATTTTATGGGTAATTAGTACCTTTAGTTAAATTGGTTTTAATTTTCATAGGTATACACTTTCATATGCATTTATATTTTTGGAATTATGTAATATTAAATCAATTCTATTTAAACACATGCTATTCATTAGCCTTAAGGTAAAGGAAATATTTTGACATAAATAAATCCTATAATTTTATTAAAACTGAGGTTTTTACAATTAACTCTCATTAATTGTTATTTATGCATCTATTTATTCATTTAATATTTATTAATTAATTATTAGAATTTTCTTAAATAAATACATAAATAAATAAAGAATAAAAAAATTTAGTGTACAAAAAATGTTATATCATAACCTCAAGAACTTATGGGTACATAAACTCTAGTAGTTTATATTAAATGGATTTATTTACCTATTTGTATTTGATTCATTTGATTTTTATTTTCATTATTTCATAAGGTATTTGGTTTTATCCAAGATTATATACGACATTAATAATATTTCATTATTCATACCATAGGTATTAACATAGATATATAATTATATACATATATTCATTGACATATTTATAGTTTATTTACGTATATACATGTGTACTTGTTGTTGTTTATATATCTTATTCTTCCATATACAAGTACCATAATTGTCTTATGCTTTCTTAGCAGATTATTTATGGCTTCGATCCTGATTTATGCTAATTAACTTGCAATTCCAGTATTGCTGTACTTTTTATCTCATTGTCATCGCGTGCTATTGGATGCGTTCACGCTTTAAGATACCAGCACAATTCAGCTGTTTTTGATTTAGGTTTCTATCTATGAGTATATGTGTTTTTTGTTTTCTGTTTGGCTCTTCATACACATCTCAAAAGCTTTATGCTACTTGGTCCCAAGTGGTTCTGTATCAGATTCGTTTGTGTTTCAATAGTGTTTTTATAGTAAGACTTAAACAGGTTTGCAAAACCATTTAAATGATTTTATTTAGTTTTAAAAAACACAAATAGTGCTAACAATAACCATGCATTCTTATCGGTTCTTTAGGTAGAAAAATATTTAGAAATGTTTTTGTACAAACTCTTTGTAAACGCCTTTAATTATTTCTCGCCAAATGAACTAAGTTTTCAGTTGCGATGGTAACCAAAAAAAGTCTACTTAGTTATATACCTGCTAGTATTTAGATGCGCAGGGTTCTTACTGCTTTTTGTTTGTTTAAGCATAGACTCACTGCTGAATTGCAATAAGTTCTTTAATTGTCTGACTGTTAAATATTCTTTAGCTTACAAATTGTATTAAGAGTTTTGTATAAGATATATTATAGATTCCATAAGCACTCACAATGAATGCAACGCCTTTGACAGTCTGTTAGCATTGCCGTTTTAAATATTTATTGAAGTACCTAATTACATAGGGCTTGGTTTTAAACTTTGTATTATTTAAGCACTTTTATGCAGAGTCCTCATTTGTCTGATGAAGCGTGGCTGTGACCACGCGAAAGCGCTTACCTTTTCCAATTACATCTACAATAAAGAAGAGTTTTATATCTCTATTACGGCTGCCAATAATTTCTTTGAACAGTGAATTTTGGAACTGTATTTTGGAACAGTAACTGCATTTATTTCAACTAATTGACTACATCGTGGTGAGATCAGGTTTCTGCTTTTTACATACTACAAACAGATGTCCTATGCAGCTTGACTAAAGAAACTCCAGCTCTAATCAGTTGCTTACCGCCTACTCAGAGGCGATCTATGCCTGATGTACAAAGCCATGTCTAACCCAGAATTAATGGACATGCTCCACCTCAAAAAATCCAAATCCCTTAGAGCTACACGCTCCAGGGACTTAAACCTCAGCACAAAAATAAATAGGACATGCTGAAGGAACAGATTCATTTCCCAGAGGCTCCCCTCACTCTGGAATAGAATACCAATTCATGTTAGACATAGCCCCTCGCTGACCCTCTTCAAGCGAAATCTGGATGCGTGGATGGGAAATCGCAAATTCACCCCTAGGATCTCTTCTGTGTCCCTGCTTGACAGAGGCACAGTAAACTAATCTTAAAGGACTACCTTTTCTGTGACCTACTATACAGAGGCACAGTAGACTAATCTAATAGGGAGGCGAAAGCCAAATACACTCGGGCTAGGCTTATAAATGCCCTAGGGCAGATAGCCTAGTATCTACCTATGAACCTATAATCCGTGGTCACTGTGGTTTGGGCCGGGGCTGGAACAAAAGGTCGTCCCTCCAAAATGTCCAGAGAGCTCATCCACCGTATGAGGGATGACCGACAGACTCAACTAAGTTGAATTGGATATGTCAATGGCAGTTCCAACAGGGACCATTTTACAGCTAGAGTCCACTGTAGAATTTTCATACGTAACCGAGCACACGGGAGAAGAGTTATGGTCACCGCCATCGAGCCTAAGGCCCTCAACACCTATTCCGCCGTTGGAAGATGAGAACGGTAGATCAGGGAGACATGCATCCTCAGGTTTTGAACTTTCTCCAAGGTCAGGAATATTTTGCACTGAAGAGTATCTATCCTGGTACCAATGTAGTCTATCAGCTGTACAGGATCTAGGAGAGATTTGGATGCATTGATTGTGATCCTCAAATGCAGGGCAAGAGTCAGGAAATAATCCCTGGTTTGGGAGAGTAGATGCCTGGTGGGAGCAGTGAGGAGCCAATCGTCCAGGTACGGATAGACCTGAATCCCCTGAACCCTCAGGTGAGCCACTACCACTGCCATCACTTTGGTAAAGGTTGTGGCGAGACCAAAGGGTAAGGCTCGAAATTGGTAATGATGGACTCCTAGCCAGAAGCAGGGGAACCTCCTGGAGCTTCTGTGGATTTTTATGTGATATTAAGCATCATGGAGGTCTAATGAGCACATCCAGTCGCTCTCTTGCAGGTACAGCATGATGGACTGTAATGTAACCATCCAGAACTTCTCTTTGGCAACTGACAGGTTCAGGATAGAGAGGTCCAGAATGGGCCTCAAGTCTCCCGTTTTCTTTGGCACCAAAAAGAACCTGGAGTAGAAGCCTGAACCAGACTGATATGGGGGGATAGTTTCGATGGCTCGTTTTCCTAGCAGCTTGCTGCTTCCCATACCGCTAGGTGCAAGGGCATTCATCCCCCGACTTCCTCCAGAGTACAACAGTCGGGCAACCCCTCAGGGTTGCTGCCCGGGTCTGTCCTAGAAAGGTTCTCGAGACCCAAAGTTCCTCGGACCCCCTCTGCCTCTGGGCAGGTGCCCATTCTGTCCCCCTCTCCCTCTGGGGGGGAGGGGGAGCCATGAGTGTGCCGGGAATACTGTGACTTCCAGAACCACATCTTATTTTTCCCACTTTGGTTCCGGGAAAAGGACCTTTGAGGGTTAGAGAAGCAGATCGCAGACAGTGTCTTCACGTCCTTCTCACTCTGGACTAATGTATCCTTGATGGTCTTACCAAAGAGTGTAGTGCTGTCATTAAGGGGCATTGCAAAAGATGCTCTGAAGGGTTTGGAAAATTGACATAACCTAAGCCAGACGTTGCACCTCATGGACACACTGGACCCAACCGCCCTAGCCACTCCTTCTGTAGCACGGCAGAGGAGTCGCATGCACATGTTAGATACTGCTTTTAAAGTGGCCATCCTCGCGAAGAACAAAGCCTTGTTCTCCTGCGACATGGACTTGGGGGAGACTCCTCCAGCTCCTTTACCAGGTCGCGTTGGAGTCTGGTGACATGGGCCAAGTAGTTCAGTGCCCTAATCAAAAAGGTAGCTGAAGCGTACCCCTGAGGGAGGAGTCCGAGGGGGTGGTCAGGGGTCTTGATCCTGCGGAGAGAACCCTTTCTGCCATGTCGAACGCAGAAGGAGAGTGAACCTCCTGAGAAAGCAATAAGGAGGCCAGTCTCCCTGGGTCCAACGAGATAATCTGAGCCGGGCCCGAGGTGGACGGCACTCCGAGGGAGGGAACCTGGCCCGACAAAATCGGAGACGATAAAAAAGCTTCCACTCCCTTGGATCCGACACCCAAGCTCCTGCTCCGAGAGCGGCTCAGATCCAAAATACTCCAGGGAGCTGCTGCCGTCGAGGAAGGAGGTAACGTCGACGCTGACCCCCTGACCAAAGCCAGCCTCGGATCAGAGTACCCCAAACCCAAAGGTCGGATCGGAGAAGGAGATACAGGTTGAAAAAAAAAAGGAAGCCAGCTCCCCACTCCTGAGGAAGGGGTGGGCTGGCAAGACCCCCATCTGGATATGTGTACTGATAAATCGCCTCATCATTTTATCTAGATCCATGTCAAACAAGGAGCGGGTGAACCGCGATGAGGCCACGGACTCCGACATGGCGGGTCGGGGCACCGAGGTCAGAGAAGCTGGACATGCCTTCTCCGACTCCAGGAGAACCTCAGAGATTGGAGCCAAGGAAAGTCATGGATCCGTGGTATCTTAGTCGGAGAAGCGAGGTCCGGACACCTATTTCTCTTTTCCCTCGTCTTCGACTCTCTCTCCCTCTCTCTACCTCTTTTCTACTCTGCTACCACAGGCTTTGGTACAGGAGGTTGAGTCCCAACCTGGGAGGGAGGAGAAGCCAGAGGAAGAGAGGAGGGACAGATGGCCACAGCAGCCGCTGTGACCGAAGCCGGAGAAGAGGAAACAGAGTCTGAAGGAGGAAGAAGGCCTTTGAGGGCCAACTCGGTGGCCTTCCTATCTTTCCGGACGCGGGGGTTGAAGACCGCACATATGCTACAGTCCACACTCAGGTGGGCCATGCCCAAGCATAAAACACACAGTGTGTGGCCATCCGCTGGGGATAACTTATGGCCACACTCTGTGCAGCACTTGAAAACAAGCTTTTCAGCCATACTATTTATTAGAAAGATAACCTTAATAAAAAACAGGCACTTTCTTTCTTTCTCGTATACAGAAAAACAATGAGGAGGGAGGGGAAGCTACAACCTACACCACAGTACAAACTACTCTAATTAACCTAAAACACTAAAACTCAACGTACCAAGCGAGGGGAGGAGAAAGGGGACCTATACTAACACTAACTGGACAGAAAACTGAAGAAAATTAGTTATTCACGAAGGTTTTACCCACTGACTAGTTGGAGCTCAAGAGACACGATGCTA
>NC_056737.1:1996834283-1996891783 GCF_019279795.1 Protopterus annectens
GGGTCCAGGGAAGTAAACAATATCGGAAGAAATATCCAAGGAATTGTTATATCTAGGCTTGTACAGGCCCTTGGGCCGATAGCCTAATACCAACCTATGACCCTATAATACAGGAGGGGAGAGAGGTATACTAGCAGAATATTTTATTGACACTATTGTAGTGCTTATTCCCAAAAATTATCAGGATGAAAGTTATCCAAAGAAACGAAGACCAATTTCTTTGAAAAATGCAAATGTAAAGAATAGCAGGCATCTTAGCCAAGATATTAGAAAAGTTCATGCATAGGTTGGTGGAGAGAGGTTAATGGGGAGGGGGAAGTTGTCAAAGTCTGTACAGCAGAGGAAAGTTGATGGCAGTTAAGAGAATTTGTACAGCAGGTGCAAGAAAACGGATGGACTCGAGCAGGAGCAATCTTATTTGATATAAAAAGCTTTTTGTTTACAGTACTACAGAGGTGGATTTTGGCTCCAAGTTTCAAAACTGGGTAGATGCTCTGTATGACAATCCAAGGGCACAGCAAAGGGAAATTAACAAAGAATATTCTAATTTGTCAGGGCAAATGACATGGTTACCCATCATCTCTCTCTCTGTTCATCTGAAGTGTTTAACACTGAGCTAATACCTTGATTGCTATCAGGTATGCAGTGTGAATGGAAATTGGTTCAACTTTCTGCAGATGATTCTCTGCTTGCCTCAGGAAGGTTAGACTCGGCGATGCCAGGGGTGTGGGCGATTTTTGAAACCTTTAGAGTAGAATCTTGACTAAAATGGAATTGATTTAACACATTTCAATTTAGAGTAGGAAGGTCAAGAAATGCTACATGAGAAGATTTAACAGAAAGAAGTAGAAGTGTGACATATTTGGGTCTAAAAAATGAAGAAAAATGGGACTGAGTTAACGCAAACCAATTATGAGAATCTTTTAAGGCAGATCAAGATGGTCTAATAACATTTTTACAGTAACTTGGAGAATAAATCTTATTCAAATACTGATCCTCCCTAGGCTGTTGCACATTCTCAGACATCTGCCTCCTTTTGGAAGAGATCAGAAATGGCTTGACGGAATACACATGCATTGACATAAATTCATGTGGCAAGAGGGGGGTAAGCAGGACAATGAAAGGAAGGCTAAGATTATCTAATAAAATTGTGAGGATGGGGAATGTCCAGTTTTTACCTCTATATGGTTGGTAGCAACTACAGTTATTTGCATTCCAAAGCAGGGTACAGGGAAAGGATAAAGGGGAGAACCATGGATAGAACAAAAAATAAAGCTCAAACATTTCTGAATAAATATGTTAACATAAGTATGGGAAATTATGTAACTTTCACGGGCTTGCTACATTTAGGGTTTTTGGGACAACTCAGAAATTACTATCCATGGTAAAACAGTACGTTGGAAGGGTTGCAGCAATGAGGAATTATTTACATGGAAGATCTGTTCCATATATTAGTAGTTTCCTCTGTGAGGCTTCTGGAGTAGCAACAAATTAAAGACAGGCATAGCACACAGGGAGGGGGTTACTTCATTATGAGCAGTTGAAGATGCCAACTACAGGAAGGCTCAGGAAGAAAGGAGTCAAGGGTTGGGGGAAAGGTGGAGGAGAGTATAGGAATACATTGGATGTGAAAGGAAGAGCACCCTAAAACACGTAAAAGTGGAGTACTTTATGCATGGCTAAACTGGCAAAAATACAAGGAGGAAATGGAGAAACTGAGACTAAGCTGGTCAGAAAAAAAGAAGGTAGCACTTTCTAAATTAACATGTAATGAGTCAGTGAAAATAACAGTGAAGCTGACAGTATTCCCAATAATTTTGGGACCAATATATGTGATGACCATATGCATGGCTTAGGACACCACTGCAGATTTTGCAGGAATGGCAGGTGGAAGAAGGAGAATATTGGAGATGTGGAAGTGCAGAAGCAAGTAATCTGTATGTTATGGGAATGCAGAGGAGTTAAGCAAATTTGGGAGGCATGTATGAAAGAATGGAGAAAGATATTTGGAAAACATGTACCTGCTACATTGGCAGCTTTATCTCTTAGAGGTACAGGGATAGAACATGGATGGATGGTAGGAATCCAAAAAAATTCAAATACTATTATTTTAGATAGGTGAGCAGCTTAACAGAAAAAGATGGAAAGGTGATCTAGAATGGAACTGGAAAATAAATAGGAACAAGCAATGTAAAAGTGTGCAACTGGTTGCTATAAGTGCTCAAAAAGACAGGTCAAGAAAAGAGACAGTTAAAGTGAAGTTAATTTAATAAAGGAGTCTAAATAATGGAAGTAAATTAGAAACTATAGCTATTGACGGCAACTCCTGAGGGAGTAATGAGGGCGTGAGGAAGGAGGGAGATTGTTTGAATTTTGAATGATAACAACGAACACGCCACAGTCTTTTTATACTGCATTTAAAATGTTGAATAACGTCTGTGTTACCATTATATATTAAAAAAAATGCAATAAGCCTTCCCCAATCCCCTCGCCGTCTCACCTACACATTCAACTACAGTTTCACCCCTTTTAACCTCTCTGCTTGGTCTTTAACACTCATACCACTTAACTCTAAACCAGCACTCCTCACCTCAACAGTTTCTTCCTCCAACCATCTCCCCTTAAACCCTGCGGCAGCCCACTAAACCTAGCTTGCATTCTATACAAGCACTGTCTCAAGCTGCGCCTATGTCCTCACTTTTACAGTGCCTACGCTTTCTTAAAAACTTTGAACAAAACTTGCCCAAAATGCATAACGACTGACCTGTAGTGAAAGTTTACAACCAGCATTTATCTCAAATTTTCCCAAAAATCAGACCAACAGCTGTATTAAAACACATTTTAAAATGATATGTCAGAAGAGTTCTTTCACATACTTGCATGGGATAAAGTTAAAGGCCCCCAATGTTTGGAACAGAAAATTTAAAAAACACAATAATTCCTCATGATATCCACTTTTGATAATTGCAGATATTGTGGAGTGATTCAAAAGTATGGACTATTTTACTTATCAAAAATTCGTAATTATTTTCAAACAACTTTTTTTAAACTTCACATCAAAATGGGAAAAGCATTTATGACTACCATTGTCTCATGTGTTCCACAAGAATTACTACAAATCCCATAACCTGTCACATCTTATCAACTGAAAATGTTTCGCAAGTGACAAAGTTGTGAAATACAAATGGAGCACTTAACCATTAGAGGCTGGAGATGCATTACCTGTGGTCTTATCACCCTGTGTATGCATCTTAGATTTTCATCAACTTACTGTAATACGGTTAAGTTCCACAGTTATAATCTCAATTTAATTTATCTATCTATCCTTTGTTGACCATGTTAATATTCCTAGGCCAGCAGTCTCTTTTTATAGGAGACCCGAGGTGTTATTTATACTACTAGAGGAAATGTGGCCATGGCATCTGTGAACTTCTGCTATTCTTTTCAATAGGTGTCATAGAATATTTAACTCCATCTCAGCTATCACCAACTCAAGCAGATAGGACATCTAAAGGATGGCACCCCTAAGAGTGCCCTGCGAAATGCTCACTGCAGTGTTAGCAATCAATCTACCTGGTTTGAAACTAGAACCCATAGCCCTGTGAACCAAAGGTGAGTGTGCTACCTCTTGCACCACTATTACAAAAAGTTTGAATTGGCCGAGATATGCTCTGAGATTACTGTATTTCCTACTATCAATACATTCATAGCTACATTCATAGCAAAGGGCTCAGACTTTAAATTAATACTGTTCACTCATAATAAAAGATGTCAAGAAAAGCCCACATGAAATAAGACAGTATCTTCCGTGGTTCACTTGCCAGTGTTTTGATAGAGAAGAAACTACATTTTCAGTCCTTTCTATCCACTTCTAGTGTAAGGCAGTGAAACTCTGCCATTCTCCACTTTCTTTGGCAAACATCACAGAAAGCTATGTAAATTACTTCAAATTTTGGGTCGCTCAGTTAAAATATTAAATGAGAACTGTACTGCCCTCTTACCTAAGCAACTGTAATCAAATATCAAACTATTTTGCACACCTGACATTATAACTAGCAAACAAAATAGATACTTCTAGTGATGTTTTTTTCTTCATCATACTACAGTTAAAGGCAATTAATTATTTACTGTCTACAAATGATATAGGTATCACAAATGTGGAAAAACAGCACTTTAAAATCTCTCTAAAACAAGCATTGAAAACAATGATATCTCCGAGTCTGGTAGTTAGCACAGAGGAATTAAAGCTATGAGCTGTTAATTTGCTTCCTGTAGTCCAAGGTTTATTTGCCTACTGAGTGATTCAGAGCAAAGCACTTAACCAGAAAGTGCTCTGGGGAAAGAGATAAATTGGGCTAGGCTCTCAATGGTCCCCAGGACCACATGCCCGGTAACTATGTATGAACCTACTTAATTTCATGAGGTTAGTGACATTTGCATTTCCAGCTCCATTCACCTGTTCTCAAAGTAGTTAGTATTACTATAAAAATGATGGGAAACAAGGGTGTCTGATTCAGCAGAGTGACAAGCATTGGTATGCATAAAAACAGCAGTAAGAACAAAAAAACTGTTACTTAAAAAGTGTTCCAAAACTACGCACAGCCATAAAATTCAAGGATTCACTCAAATAAAGACGACCTGTTCTATTTAGCACACCCTATCACAACCAAAGATGTCTTTTTTTTTCGTTTTTGACATGTTAGGAATATGCTGCTCACTGTGAACAAGCCCTCCAGCTCAGAGATGGAAGATCAGGCCAAAAAGTTAAACATTAGATACATTTTCAGATACAAGTGTGTTGTGCTGGAGATGCACAAAAAAAGTTAATATCGGATTTGGAAAGCATGTTAAGCTAATGAATGACAGAGTGAGGGTGTGTGCGCATGTGTATCTCCTGCACTGGACTTGTGCTCCATCCAGGACTGGTTACCTGTCTTGCAGAGCAAGTTTACTGGGATATGCCCTCCGATTATCCACATACCATAAACAACATAAATAATGCATGGAAGTATGGAATGAATAGTGCATCAACACTGTGCATCTACTAAGCAATAGCTTTCCTTTCATTAGCCAATAAAGACTGCAAAACATGAAACAGGAAAAAAACAGGGATTTGACACTACTAAAATTGCAGTCTCTTTCCAGCCAGACTCAAACAATACCTATTTAACTCTTGGTTATGCTCCTGTTCTGCACCTTGATAATCTTACTACGTCCAGCCATAAAACCTATTGTCCTTTTCTGAAATAATCACATGCAGTCATCACTACAACTGTTTATTAGTTTTCTTTTCTACTTTGATATAGCCAACATATGAATTTCTGCCCCCTATTTTTGTCTGCATTATATGCATTCCATTCATTTCTCTGTTCCTCATGCCTATGTACGTCTTGGGAAACTTTTTGTACTTCTCAAACCCACTTCACGTAGTTAAAAATTGTAATCACATGCTATTCTTGTAATGCTTTATGTTTTAATATGTAAACATGGAGCTTTTCTTCACGGGCCTCATTCTGACCATCACAATCAGCTAATGGAAATAAAATTACAAACATTTTACTGAGCTTCTGCACTGTGTTCAGTCTTCTACTTTAAAAGCTCACACAGCACATCATACTGTAGCCCTAAGACACAGATGAAGAACAAAATCAAATATACCAACACAGCCAACCACTCAAAACAGATCCTGAATCTTTCAGTAAAAATATGCTGAACCTCTGCCTTGTAGTGCTTTGTTCTCCAGCTTGGTTGCCAGATGTGGTACCTTCTGTGAAAAATTGCACAGTCTGCTTTTGTTGAAGCAGGGTTTCATCTCATATCCCAAAAGCATGCCGAAATGAAAACTGGCTATTTTCTAAAATTGCCTGTAGATATGTGTGCAGTGTGTGACTGCATACATGAATATACTTCATCAGAGAAAGTACATTTCAATGATGAGCTGATACCCCAACCAGGATTAATCCAATAGTGCTAAGATAGGCACCAAGCTCCCATGACTCTGACTAGGACAAACCATGTATCAGAAAATGAACACATGCACTACAGAGCACTCACACACACACACACACACACACACACACACACACACACACACACACACACACACACACACACACACGTTTTGACCTTAGAAATGATAGATTTGCTACACTTTTGTCATTCACAGAATTAGTTTATACAGCCTACCCATGTTTTCCACCACAACCTAAAGACTCTCAGCACATCTGAATCTAATTAATTTTCTCAGCTTAATAGATATTTAAAAATGGACCTATTAAATGAAAGGAAAAGTACAAAAAAATCTGGCATACAACAGAAATATGTCTAACTAGAAAACATCCATGCTCAAAAATGAACAAGAATATCTCTGGGGAAGTAAAATTATTCCATTGGTTTTATAAATAACTTCATGAACATTACCTTTACCTCAAGGAGTGTTTGCTTAAAATGTCGTGTGTGTACCATAACTAAAGTACCAACATACTTTTTTTATATAAATAGAATGTATACTTTTTATCAGAAAAACAATGTACTCTCAGGTGTTTCCAGAATCAGATAAGGAGCTTCTCATGATGTGCCACTGCAGGCTTGAAGAATGCATGTCTTTATGTACTCTCTCTCTCATACACTCACGATATAAAAGCAAAAAGCATCAATCAGTCTTGACCCCAGAACAATTTCCAAAAATACCAACCTCTGGCTTAACACAGACTCCCTGACTTCATGAAAGGGTTTTACTTACATACAAAAAAGTGACTACAATCATGCATTATGCTGGCTTGGTATTAAGTAACAGCAATTCCACCATGTTTACAAGTGCAGTGCCAACAACCCCAAAGGGGGATACCTGAAAAATGTGGTCACTCCACTGCCAGAATCCAGCTCTTTGGGCCACTACTATATAGTGTGTCAGCTCCATGACAGAGACAGATAAGGTCCTGACTATGCCACAGACAACTCATGACTGTACTGCACCCTGAGGGGTTGGGGTGGGGGTGACTGCCTTTTGCCAGTCCACCCACCAATAAAGGGTGGGGTAGTTAGCCCAGCCTGATGCAATAATGACACCTACTGGACAGAGATGCACAGCACACATTGTATGGGCCAGAGACAAGCAGCAGACTCTGCCAAACTGTGTTTTTCATTGTGGCCTTCTTGCTCCAGTGAAGTGGATAAAATGGGTGATCACTGTAAAGACCAGATAGCAAACACAAAAGACACAAGAAGAATAAAAACACGGCAGTAAACCAGATCACAGGCTAGATATGCAGCAAACATATGGGGCCTAAAAAGAATTAAAACACTACACTAGAACAGGTTACCTAAATGATATAAAAAAATTCCCACATCACACAGAAGCACACATACTCTTGGCTCTAACACACCTCTCGAATGTCCCTGATTTTGTCTCATTTGTTTTTTGCTCTGTCATTCGTAAAATGTTGATTTACTGTTAATTCACTGAAGATTATAGTCGGATAATAATGCCAGGTATTATAATTTCATACTTAATTGTTATTTAGAAAATGCATGAAAATGCAAAACTCACTCTGTTAACTTTTTTCAGTAAACTAAAGCCTTTGCTCCCCCATCCTCCACCCCCATTATTTTTGGCTTTATCCAGAACTCTTTAGCAAAGTAGTCAACAGATATATGTTCAAAGTATTACAAAACTGCAAAGAAACTAGAAATAAATTTGTAAGTTATTGAGGAGCAACAATATATATCCTTCCCAGAAAAAGTAATTTCTTCAGCAAAGAAGCACTTGGAAAGTACATGCAGAATGTGAAAACAACAACATCCTCATTCTCTTTAGCATACAGAATACAGCATCTACACACCACTGGCTTCTTTGTTTAATACACGCAAATGCCAAGCCCTGTGAAAGCGGCTCTACTGAATATAGTTCATACAACTTTAATCACATTCAGATGTACAAAAAAGAAGTAATTTTGAAAGGCAATGAAGCATGTGCATAACATACCCCTCTTAATTTTGATTAATTACCCATGGAACATAAATCTATTCCAGGAGCAAAACTATCACAAAGCAGCAAGAGCATATCAAGAAACTTCCCAAGAAAAATATAGTTTAAGCAAGGTCAAACAGCATCTATATAAAATACATCAGTCCATGTTTAATTGTGAAAAAATGTGCCCACCTATCCTGATGCACAATTTAAAATGCATTAGACAAAACTAAATCTGTGCCTCTAAAAATTCAGTGCAGAAACGTTTCCCATTTCAAATGTCATGCCAGAAGAAACTGAGATGGTAAATACTTCCAGATCCTTGAGGTAAGGATATGAATAGCACTACAAGAAAAAACACTGTAGGAAAGAGCACAGCAAGCACAACTGTCCTACACAAGCAAAACAATATCCAGGTCAGGCAGCGGTACTATAGAGTATATGAAAGACAATGAAGGCAGAAGATTAGAGTTATTTACAAGAGTACATGGGTTTCATTTCTTCAGTTTACAAATTATAACCATGGCAATGTATAAAATAAAATGTTAGGTTTCTGATGCATTGCTCATTAACCATTGTCCTTAAAGCATCAGCAGGAAAATTCATCTATTAAAACATCTTTTATGGAGTCCTGTCTGTTTTTTAATACTGTGGGTAACAGGTTCCAGGTAGCTGCCCATGCTAGAGAAAGCTGTTTCTCCTAGTGAGGTTTAGAATCTTGGCCTTATAACAGTGAAAGAGTAATCCTATGAGCTTTTTAGTTGGTATGTGTTATATGGAATAAGAAGTTTTAAAAAAAAAGAGTTGGCAGTAGCCTTGTTTCAGGATTTTGAAAGGGTGTGTGTGTGTGTGTGTGTGTGTGTGTGTGTGTGTGTGTGTGTGTGTGTGTGTGTGTGTACATTATATATGTGTACACAAACATGTGCTTACTGAATTTGATCCACTATGATGTGAAGATGTACTTTTGGTAAAAGGTTTGAACGGGTACAATGTTGTTTTGTAATGGTTTGCACTATTTAGGGCTGGTTTCCCTTTTTTGGATGTTGTACAACTGTGGAATTGGTATATATAAGTAAAGATGTGTAGGGAGTAAATCCCCCACACACACACACACACACATTTAATAATTTTCTTCATATTTTTAGGTAGGATGTAGTGTACTTTTTTGTTCAGGTTACTACTGATGAGTTTGTGTACATGTCTGTCTGTGTGTCAGTGTTTGTTTTAATGTTTCTTTCTTTTTTTTTCCATCAGCAGAGAAGCATCAGACATTGAGAAATTTTGACCACTGTGTAAGTCAATGCCAGCCCCCCCCCCCCCCCCAAGTACTCAATGGTCGTTTTTTTATATTTGACCATTCAAAATATATATATGTACACACACACACACGCACACACACACACACACACACACACACATAATCAACTGGACAAGTGAGTAGCACTGTCATTTCAAAACAAAAGGCTCTCGGGTTAGATTCTTAACTGGGATACCTATTATGTGGTCTGCATCTATCCATCCATTCACAACCCCTTTTCCCATTTTCGTCCATGGGGTCGGGGTGTCACTTCAACAGTGACAATCATCTACAGCCATGGTTTACACTGCCAGGTAGCTAACCCTGCCATGGTAGTTTATCCACACCACACTCAGACACACACTTACACCTACTGCATGTATTTGGAATGTGTGGAGTCTCCATATCCTACCTGCATTCAAAGGGTTTTTACTAAGTACTCCAGTTTTCTTTTACTTCTCAAAGAAATACAGGAAGTGGACTGGCTAATCTAAGTTGTCTCTAGGTGTGTGTATAATTACAAAAGAAAAGCCTTGCACTCTACTTCCCTTCAGTAAATTCCATGGAGGGTTAATGGCTGCTCATAGGTTCCCTACAGGAGTAGTGTGTGTGTGTGTGTGTGTGTGTGTGTGTGTGTGTGTGTGTGTGCATCTGCACACACACTATATATACACATATGATACACACACACACACACACACACACACACACACACACACACACACACACATATATAACAAATGTATGCTTCTTGACAGTGTTAGTCCCACTAGGCATGTAGTCTACTTTCAGGAAGGACCTATGGTATTATATTTTTTCTCTTCTTCTTCCTCTTAGTATTGGGAGTATAAAAGCATATTATTACTCTGTTGAATATCAAATATATAATGTTCAGCGGGAACCCAATTAATAGGTTATGATGTACAAGACTTGGCCTAAATATGCACCTCAACACAGTCATATTTTGCTACTGTTCACAGGCGATTACTAGACTAATGTCCCCAGGGGGGGCCTTTTTAAGCCTAGCCATGCTTCCCAAATGTATCTGACAAGTTCTGATATGTAGGGTTATTTTAAGAGGTATATCTAGGCCTGTACATGGGTGGTCAAGCACTTACAGACCACCTCTGTCTACTAGAGATATAGCTGCCAGACCAGGGGTAAATCCCCGATTCCCTATCCACTAGTCCAAGTTAAGCTTAAGTTGGGTTAGGGAAGAAAGTACAGTTGTGTAAAACCTTACCATAATGGTAGATGTCCTTGTCTTCACAGCTGCAGTATTCATTACTTATGGGATTTCCAGCCATGAAGCCCATCATCTGGCCAGTTTACCAAAGCCTACCATTGCTTTAAGGTACACTGAACATCACCTACACACTCCTTGCGTAGTGTAGGGCATAAAGGTGACATTCAGGCGTATCATCCTCAGAACTGATTGCCCCAGTAGGAACAGCAGTCCAAGGAAAACCAAAGAGAACCTGCACATCCAGGAAGGAAAAAAGACTAGGGGGATGCAGGGACTGAATACTGCAGCGGTGAAGGCAAGGACATCTACCATTATGGCAAGATTTTTACACAACTGTACTATGTCCTTAGATTCACTGCTGTAGTATTCATTACTTATGGGAGACTGCCAAAGCTCAAGAAGAAACTTGGGAGGAGGAAGCAGCAGTAGAGCTCTCTAAGACGCCATGTAGAATGGCATTAGAAAAAACAGCTCTAGCTCTGGAGATACCATCCGACTTGTAATGCTTGGCAAGGGTATGCACAGAAGTCTGGGTAGCTGCTTCAGGAATAGAATTAGTGTCTGAGCCCTTGAAAAAGCACCAGGAAGAAGCCACAGCTCTAGAAGAATGAGCCTTTACAGAAGAAGTAAGACTCTCGCCATTACAAGTATAAAAAAATAAAATAGCATTTGAAATCCAAGTAGAAATAGTGTGCTTGCAAACAACCAAACCTAAAGACCTAGGATGAAAAGAAACAAACAACTGATCAGATTTTCTGATAGCCTTCATCTTATCCAAATAAAATCTGAGCTGTCTATGCAAGTCTAAGGTATGCAGCACCCTCTCCCTGTCGGACTTCAGAGAGCGGAAAAAAGTAGGCAAATTAATAGACTGATTAAATGACAATTCATTAACCACCTTGGGCATAAAAGAAGGATTAGTATGCAAGGACACCCTGTCCACACGAAATATCAAAAAAGGTAGAGAAGCCACAAGGGCTTGAAACTCAGACACCAGTCTAGCAGAAGTAAGACCTAACAAAAGAACTGGCTTCCAAGAACAATGTTGCAAGGAAGCTGAAACAGCAGGCTCAAAAGGAGCCCGAGTCAATTTCTCCCGAATTAAATTAATAAGCCAGGTTGGAGTAACAGGCTTCTTGGGAGGTCTAACATTAGGGACGCTTTTAAGAAATTGCTTAGCCTCAAATCTACATGCTAACGGGGGAGTTAAAGGCAGACAAGCAGAAAGAGCTTGATAAATGGGCCTTAATAGAAGAATAGGCCAAACCAGCATTGAGCAACACACACAAATAAGAGAGAACCAAAGGAACATCCACAATAAGTGGGTCCAGGTCACAAGAAAGACACCAAATAGAAAACCGCTTCCATTTAGACAAGTAGGATTTCCTAGCAGTAGGTTTCCTGGCCTCCAGCAGGACCTGCAGCACGTCCTCAGAAAAAGGCGTCTACGAGAGATCAAAAGCCTATCACCCACAGTGCCAGTTGAAGCATGGATTGGTGGGGATGGATGAGCGAGCCATTGTCTTTTGTGAGTAGAGCCACCCTGTGAGGTAACGTGTGATGATTGCCCCTGGCTAGATGCACAAGTAGAGGGAAAGTACAGTTGTGTACACTTACCATTAATGTAAATGTTCAAGTGTCTTCACTGTTGCAGTCATCACATTTGGGTTATCCCTGCCAGGGCAGCCCTCGACTGGCCCGAATACCCGAGAGAGTTAGTATTTTTGCGTCGGTTGCTGTCGCTTGAAGACCGACGTTGGGTTGTCAGCGGTATAAAGTAAGGCAGCCGACGCCATTACATCAGTTTTTCTTGCCTGTCTAACCTGTCAAGCAGCCCCCAAAGTAGGAGGCCAGGTTCTGGTGGAAGAACCCCACCAGTGGAAAATAAATACCAATATGTCCCTTGAAAGAAAAGGAGAGCAACAAGGAAGAAAGGTAACATAAAGCAAAGGTGGGATGGATGGAGGGAAAAGAGGACTGCAACAGTGAAGACACTCAAACATCTACATTTATGGTACGTGTACACAACTGTACTATGCTCTTTGTGTTTCACTGTTGCAGTCATCACATTTGGGTAGATTCCCAAAGCTGAGGAAAAGGGTGGAGGCAGTCAAGGAAGCTAGGGCCTGGCTAGGATGCCCTGCAAGACTGCAGAGGCAAACCCTGACCTGGATTTGGAGAAGAGGCAAGGTGGTAATGCTTTGCAAAAGTGTGAAGAGATGTCCAGGTGGCAGCCTCCAGGATGTCCCTGGTGGGGACCCCTCTGAGGAAAGGTGCAGAGGTGGAGGCTGCTCTGGTGGAGTGTATCCTGACCCCTTGGGGGGAGGCTTGCCATGCTGTTTGTAGCAGAAATGGATGCAGTGTGCTATCCATTTGGAAATGGTTTGCTTGGAGATGGCTTTGCCTTCTGCCCCTGTAACAAAGCTAACCAGCAATTGATCAGACTTTCTGAAGAGTTTAGTCTTGTCCAGATAGCATATGAGCTGTCTGTGCATGTCTAGAGAGTGCAGAATCCTTTCCCCCTTGTTTTGGGGGTTAGGAAAGAAGGTGGGCAAATGAATGGATTGGTTGAGAGCCGCACTGGACACTACCTTGGGCATGAAGGATCGATTAGTTCTGACAGATACCCTGTCTGCATGGAAAATGATGAAGGGTTCCACAGCCATGAA
The DNA here is from genome assembly GCF_019279795.1 of Protopterus annectens. NCBI lineage: Eukaryota > Metazoa > Chordata > Ceratodontiformes > Protopteridae > Protopterus > Protopterus annectens. The sequence continues at coordinate 1,996,847,465 of NC_056737.1, forward strand.
TGCTTGCAGCTCAGAGACTCTTCTGCCTGAAGTGATGGCCAGAAGGAAGGCGGTCTTTTAGGTGTAGCTCTGCAGAAGAAGCTGGTTTGAAAGGAGGCAGGGTGAGATTTTCTAAGACAAAGTTAAGGTCTCAAGCTGGTGTTGGTGCCCTTCTGGGGGGACTAAAGTTGCTAGCCCCTCTGAGGAACTGTTTAATCAGAGGGTGTGAGAAAAGGGGCTACTCAATGTGAAAATGTGCGGAAATAGCAGAGGCATGAATTTTTATACAGGAGAAAGAGACCACTGTGTAGAAGGTCAGCTAAGTAATCCAAGATGAGTGGGATGGAGGGCTGTGCCATATTGGCCCCCTTCGCCTGGATCCAGGTGCAGAACCTTTTCCATTTATCTGCATAAGACTTTCTGGTGCTAGGGAGTCTGGACTCTCAGATAACCTCCAGAACCTGTTTACTGAGGATGGCAAATTGGTTCGGGATTAGGGAATAAGCCAAGCTGCCAAACTGAATGTCTGCAATTGGGGGTGCATGAATTCCCCTTTCCTCTCAGGATATTTGGAATCTGAGGAAGATGCCATTGAGGCAGCGGGGACAGGCTGCGCAGCAATGGGTACCAGTGCTGTCTGGGCCAGTCTGGAGCTATGAGAATGGTCCTTGGTTTTTCCTCCCTTATTTTGAGCAGTACCCTGGGGATGAGAGGTAGGGGAGGAAAGGTATAGACCGAGAGGTTTACCCAGGGGAAGGACAGGGCATCAACTTTCCAAGCCATGCAGTGATGTTCCATGGTGCAGAATTTGCTGAGCTGGTGGTTGGTGTGTGAGGCAAAGAGGTCGACCTTCGGGGTTCCCCATTTCTGAGTTATTAGGAAGAAGGTACTTCTGTTTAGCTGCCACTCGTGCGGGTCCAAAAGCTTTCTGCTTAATTGGTCTGCTAGGGAGTTGAGAGAGTCTGGTAGGTATTGTGCTAACAGGTGTAGCTGCATGGAAGAGGCTATGAGCCAAAGGGTCATGGCCAGCCTGCACAGAGGGTAAGAGTGAGTCCCTCCCTGCTTGTTGATGTACCACATCACAGTGGTGTTGTCTGTTTTGATCAGGAGAACCCCTGGAGAGAGAAGGGGTTTGAAAACTATCAAGACCTGCTGCACAGCCATCATCTCTTTTTGATTGATGTGCAGGGGGATTTGCTGTGGGCTCCGTTGGCCCTGTATGCACCTGCCGTCCAGGATTGCACCCCAAACATAGTCTGATTCATCTGTGGTGAGGGTCTGGGTGGCAGGGTGTGGAGAGAAAGGCAGTCCCTTGTTGTGGGAGCAGGCTGCTGCCCACCAAAGAAATTCCTTCCTCAGGCAAGGAATAATAGGCAGAAGAGTTTCCAGATCTTCAGAGTGTTGAGACCAAAGACTCTTTAGGTACCTTTGAAGTTTCCTCATATGCAGTCTAGCATATGAAATGAGGAGTATGCAAGATGCCATGAACCCCAGGGCTTGCAGGATTTTCCTTGCAGAAAGCTTGGGCCTGGAGGCCAGTTGAGAGAAGTAGGCTGACAGGAAATTTTTTTCTCTGGTGTAAGGTATGCTATCTGGGAAGCTGTGTCCAGACTTGCTCCCAGGAAGGTTATCCTTTTGGTGGGTACCTGTTTGGATTTCTTTTCATTAACTGTGTACCCTAAGGAGGTTAGTAGGTTCTTTACAAAGGCCAGGTCTTTGAGCAGCTTTCCCTGGCTGTCTGCCTGAATAAGGCAGTTGTATAAGTAGGGGTAAATTTGAATATTTCTTTGTCTGCAAAAGGCAATGATTGGAGCCGGGCATTTTGTGAAAACTCTGGGAGCAGTAGATAAGACAAAGGGAAGCGCAGAGAACTGAAAGTGTTGAGATGCTGCTCTGAAGCGGAGATATTTTCTACAGGACTCCCTGATAGGAATGTGGAGGTAGGCTTCTTTTAGGTCCAGGGTGGCTAGCCAAGCGTCCTTGGAGAGGATGGGTAGCAGCTGCTGGAGGGTGAGCATTTTGAATTTTAGGATCACCAGGAAGGTGCTTAGAATGGATAGATCGAGGATGAGGTGCCAGGTGCCTTCTTTTCTGGGCACCATAAAAAGTCTGGATTAGAAACCTTGGCCTATCTGCTCTGTAAGAACGTGCTCTACTGCACCCAAGGAGAGCAGGCAATGGATTTGCTTTTGAGCCACTGCCCACTGACTTGGTGGTAGATCTGAGAACCCTTTTGGGGTTGGAAGGGTGTGGAAGGAGAATTTGTACCCCTGAGACACAATGTTCAGAACCCATTGATCTTTGGTAATGGTGCCCAGGTGCTTGAGTGAAAGGAGAGTTTCCATCCTAGGGGTATGTGAAGGTGGACAGATGTGAGGTCGGAGGAGGCGAGTCACTGAGTTCTTACCATAAGGGGGTGGTTTAGAACTCCCTGGTTTTGAAGTGGAGGAAGTCCACTGCTTAGATCTCTGCAACCCCTGGAGTTGCTGTCTGGGGGGGAGTCTGTTTCCACGGGGCCTAGGCTGGGCCTGTTTACTTGGAGCAGGAAAGGACCAGTGCTTGGAGGGAAATTGCCTGCTGAACCTAGGGGGCTGGACCTGTAAGAAATCTTTAACTTTCTGCATAGATTTTGCTTTTTCTTCCATCTTTTTTAAGACCTCTTCTGCTTTAGTGCCAAATATGTTATCTTTGTGCAAGGGTGCATCCAACAATTTAGATTTGACATGGTCTGGCAGGGGTTGTTCCTTAAGCCATGCATGTCTTCTAATGACAGATCCAGTGAATGCTGCTCTGCAAGAAGCTTCTAGGGCATCAAAACCACAGTGCAAAGTGTGTTTAGTTACTTGACTTGCAGAATGCATTAAGTCTTGTAAATCTTTTGATTCTGCCCATGCAGGAAAGGAGGACATTTTTTGTTTAAGGAGTTCCAAGGTATACTGCTGATATTTAAGCACATGGAACTGACAATTTAGTGCCCTGATATCAAGAGTAGCTGAGGTGTATACTTTTTTACCCCATCTGTACAGTGTTTGGGAATCCCTGTCTGAGGGGGAGGGATTCTTAGCACAGGTTGCTTTAATCCATTTTGGCCCTTGAGAAATGACTTTAGGGCCAGCTGTTGGATTTTTAAACAAATATTTGTGTGAGTCAGGGACTCTGTAGTACCGGTCTGGTTTTCTTGAAGCAGGAGGGAGGGCATCTGGAGTCCAGCTGGATTCAAGGAAATCATCATCCACCACATCCAGGACAGGGGGGATGGCTGTGGAAGATCCAGAAATTCCTTGAGTCTCTTTTTAGAATGAGGGTGACTCCCTTAAGGTATGCAGGGTTTCCACAAAGGAAAAATCCTCTGGGGAGAGGCTGAAGGAATGGATTCCTCTGCATCAAAATCCTCATATGTGGAGAGGGGCTGCATGTCTTCATAGTCAGATACATCGGATTCATCAGACTCTTTTTCAGACAAAACTACTGGAGACAGATCTCTTTTCCTTTTTGAGGGGGTGGCTTGGCTTCCCCTAATTAGCATGATAAAGGTCTTCTGCCATTTTAAGCATTTGAGAATGAGGCCAGGGAGCAGGCGCCTGAGAGTGGGTAGTCGGTTTCTTAGGTGTGGTTCAACCCCTGGGCCTAGGGAACTCGGTAGTTTTTGAAATAACGGTAGTCGCGAAAGAAGGCGTCGGTTTATGTCGGGATTTGGTGCTGCTAAAGACTTCCTCCGAAGCCGGTGCCTGCACAGCGGCTCTGGACCCATCCAAGGTAGAGACGACTGCAGGATCCTTAGACAAAGAAGAGTTCTGCGGCATACCGGAGTCCAAAAGGGTCTTGGTAGCGGCCTGTGAATTAACTGAAGCGGGCATCAGAGGCTGTGAAAGTGCCTCACTGAGCTCCAGAGGACTGATGACTAGCTTAATGGAAGCGTCGTCGGAAGGTTTGGTCCTGTGCAGTCTGTCTCTGTCTTTATCTTTATCTTTACGCTTTTTTGGAAGATCTGCTATCAGATGGCTTACCGAAGCCATATCGGAATTCAAGGACTGTAAACGGAAATATCTGGCTACAATAAGTGCCTGATGACAGATAGTTCTGGTGTTAAAGCACAGAAGCCACAATGAGGGACGTCATGGTCTGGGCCTAAACAAGTGACGCAGTAAGAGTGGAAGTCCCGATGTGGTATTTGCTTTCCACAGGCAAGACAATTACTAACTTTTTCTGACATCAGTTAGTGCAAGAAAAAAGGATCCCCAACAGCGTACTTAGCTTTCAAAGACTTCCAACTTCAATTTGGAAATGAAAACTCAGGTAGCGGCCGACCGGCACTTGTGCGAAGTGTTTCTGCTTCAGGCTCCACAGCAAGAAAGACTGGTGTAATAGCGTCAGCTGCCTTACTTTATACCACTGACGACCTGACATCAGTGTTCAAGTGACAGCAACCGACGTAGAAATACTAAGTCTCTGGTATTCGGGCCGGCCAAGGGCTACCCTGGCAGGGATAACCCAAATGTGATGACTGCAACAGTGAAACACGAAGAACATCCAGTGCTGTAGCGTCCAAAAGGGAGTCACCAACAAGATTTTGGGAGCATCCCGCTGAAACTTGAACAGGAGTCTTGGAATAAGGAAGGGGAGGAAATGCATAAAGAAACATCCCCTTCCAAGAAAATGAGAGGGGGTGCACCTTCCATACCAGAGGACCTGAGACTTGAGCACAAAACAGAGGAAGTTGTCAGTTCAGAGGGGAGGCAAAGAGATCTGTTTGAGGAGAAACCCACTGGTGAACAATGCCCAGAAACACATGCCTGTGAAGCATCCATTCATGGAACTGAGTGAAGGACCTGGAAAAGTATCTGCCACAATGTTCTAATCTGAAAGAATATAAACTGCCTGAAAAGTCACTTAATACTTGACAGCCAGATCACATAACAGACGTGCCAGCCGATAAAGAAGCAAGATCTTGCTTCCCCCCGGTTTGTTGATATACCACACATGTGGTATTGTCTGTGAATACCTTGAGAGGCCTCAGAGAGAAAAAAGGAGGAAAGGCCTGAAGAACCAGCATAAGAGCTCAAATCTCTTTGACGTTGACGTCTGTGAACAGAGCCTGAGAGGGAAGAGGAGAATGAAAAGGGAGCCCTGGATTCAGAGACAACTGCTGAATCAACCATAGAAGTTCTTTCTTCAGACAAGGGAGAAGAGGAACTGTAAAGTTGAGAGGATGTGCAAGCTGAAGCCACACCAACTTTAGAAACCACTGGAACTTCCTCATGTGGAGTTTGGCCAGAGGGAGCATTGGAATGGTGGAAGCATGAACCCCAGAGCTCTCAGAAACTCCCTGGTTGTAATGGAAGCCAGCAGAGGAAGAGTCTGAAACTAAGAAATGAAAGTTAGGGCCTTTGAAGGAGGCAGGGATGCCAGCACTGGCACCATCTGAATCCTGCAACCCACAAAGACATGATCCTAAGAAGGAGTCAGGGAAGGCTTTTTGAAGTTTATTGTGAACTCCTGGCTCTGAAAAAGAGAAATGGTAAAATGAAGATTTTGCAAAATGACCTCTGGAGAGGATGCCTGTGTGACAATCCACCACTGGACCAGTAATCAAGGAGCCTCAATCCTCACCACTGGTACCAGTAGGGGACGTACACTGGGAGGATGACAGATACATACACAGTATTTCCAGATGCAGCTCTCTGCATTAAGTGCAATTTTCCTTAAGAGCACACAATCTACAGTCAGACCGGGGCTAGTTTCTCCCTCTTCCTCCAGATCCCCAGTAAGACTCCCCACTGGCACCGATTTAGAGTTGAGATCTCAGCTGAGCATCCAAGTCAAGACCTACAGCACCCTCTCTGTCCAACCAGTGCTTCGTGTCCCTGCCCAAGTAGCTGACACATACACTCTAAGGTTTGATTTACACACACACACGCACGCACACAGACAGACACGCACACAGACAGACAGACACGCACACAGACAGACAGACACGCACACAGACAGACAGACACGCACACAGACAGACAGACACGCACACAAACAGACACGCACACAAACAGACACGCACACAAACAGACACGCACACACACACCTGGCAAAGGCTAGCACAGGTTTACTAGCTATGACCCCTTCTGCCCAGACTATAAGTAGACACACGATTTCCACTGCCACCAGTCAACTCTTTATCAGCTACTTTAAGGCCCTTAACAAAGGGTGGCCAATCTTACTGCATAATATTAACATAAATGGTAGTTTGACTAAGAGCAAGGCTATTAGAAGTGGCCCACATAGTGTCACCAAATAAATATGCAAGTACTCTCAAAACTTAAATATCTCTAGACAGATCAGCCACAATGAAAGGTTTAAATATATTTAATAATAAAAGAACAAGATAAAACTAAATATATATTCACAGTGACATCAGAGTTCAAAACCACAAGAAATATTTAAAACAACATTGCAGGACAGTCTCAAATAAAGAAAAACATCTAAACTACGCTTTACTATATTCCTGACTGTATCTAAGAGAATTACTGTACCCTAGAAACTTACTTCATTAAAGCAAGGTAGATGAGGTGAATGGATCTTCTAGTTGTCAGGTCCAATACAGAATACAGAATGCTCTGTCTCACTAAGACTTCTCAAATTAACAGCTCAAGTATTACTGCTGGGATAGCTTGCAGAATGACATCATTTCTTGTCATCTGACTCTAGTTCCCAGGTGAAACCCCCACTGCTGGAAGCTGACAGTATTTAGCATCTACCTGTAAAAATACACAGACCTCAGATCTTTGGCAGATGCTGGAAGTCATAAAACAATTGCATTCCTTCATGCTTTCAGAGGTAGTAATTAGTTCACTCCAAAGACAATACAGAAATCTTCTCAGCACAGACTCTGTCTCTAGCTGCAAAGAAAACTGAAAGATACCATATTTTATTGCATAGCCTATAAAGTAATTTAATTTCAGCTATTTAACTTCAGTCCAGGAAATTTTAGTAAACTTCATGTACTCCAGTTTCCACTGTTAAAATATATACATTTAGACAGTTACAATAATGCACGTACATTTCTGTTCACTTCCAGCAGGGCACAATGTGGATGCATTTCAAAACACCAATACTTTATAAAATACCTTTTCAACACACACGTCTGTACAAACTGGTTTGACATAAAGTTCTAATACAGTTGTAACACAAGTATCTTATATAAATCATGTTGATATTCACAAATGACATATAATTATTTACAAAATTCCAGCTAGCTGGCCTGGCAGTAACGCCTTTCGTCACAGCCTGAATCAGCAGGTCATCCAAGTAAGGAAATATTTGGATGCCTTGAAGCCTGCAAAAAGCAATCACAGGAGCAAGGCATTTGGTGAACACCCTTGGGGCAGCAGAAAGGCCAAAGGGTAAAGCACAGAACTGAAAATGACAGGAAACAAATGAGAAACACAAAAACCTCCTTAAGAGAGGACGAATCGGAAAATGGAGATAAGCATCCTTGAGATCCAGAGATACCAGAAAGGCCTGAGGGAGCGGAATTGGGGTCTGAAAGGATAACATCTGAAAGGAAGGCACCTTCAAAAAAGTATTTAGATGAGAGAGGTCTAAAATTGGTCTTCAAGTACATTCTTTTCTGGGCACTAGAAACATTCTTGAATAAAACCCCTTCCCCTTTTGGGACACAGGCACCTCTTGAATAGTACTCTGAGACAAGAGATCTCAAAGAACCTCTGGGGAAAAAAGGAAGTTGTTCCCGAGGAGGCTAAGGGATGCTCATAAAAAGGAGGATGGGAAATCCACACCATAAAGTACCCCTGACAAAGGATTGACAGAACCCAAGAATCCTGGGTGATTCAAAGCCAAACAGGAAGAGAAAGGTGAAGAGAAAGAGGAATGTGGCTGGGAACAGGTGGATAATGACACAGCACCTGGTTTGTCATGAAAGGAAGGCTTTAGAATCCCTGAAGTCTGAGTGACCTTAGCAGGAGGAGCTCATTTACATCCTTTTAATCTTTAGCAGGAGGGTGAGATTGCCTATGAACAAAAGCTGGCTTAGAAGGGTTGTTTCCCTGAAATTTAGGCACAGGAGAAACAGACATGTTTAAGCTCCTATAAGACATTCCCCCTTGTCCTGACAAACCAACAACTGCTTCCCAAAACAAAAGTTTATTATCCAGAGGAGCATCAATCAACCTAGCCTTAATATCACTGGGTAAAGGTTGAAGCCTAAACCAAGAAGGGTCTATATTATATAGACGAAAAATCAAAATGTCAAACGCTCACATAAGCGTAAATGCAGAAACTCGAAATTACTATTGTGGGGGGCTGTGCCCCCCCCCCCCGCTAAATATATAGTCCAACTCCAAGATTGCACTACAGTGAGGAAAGGGCAAATATTCTTATCCTCACTGTACTGAGATCCAAAAAAATAAACAGAGTTCCTGCATTTACGCTCATGTGAGCATTCGACATTTTGACTTTTCGATCTAAAGTAGACCCACCAAGAATACCTCCTCTGTACTGAATCAAAAGCAGTAGCCCTAGACGAGACATCCTCTGCATCATAGTTACAGTTGATAGAATGACAAACAACTTGACAGGAAGTCCCTAGCAAAGAAAGAGCAAAATATTTACTCTCAAGAGTCTGGAAGATAGGAAAAAAGCTGACAGGCCTGAGAAAGAAGAGCCAACACACACCTAGATATATGGGACTGAATAGTCCTAAAAGCTAGAGTAGCCGAAGTATAAACCTTCTTACCCAGCTGGTCAATGATTCTGCTGTCCTTATCAGAAGGCAGTAACTTGGAAGAAAGAAGCAACTGAGAAGGCTTATCAGAGGCTACAGACACCACAGAGGGGTCAACAGCAGGACATCTAAACAAAAGACCTCTGAGGCAAAGCTAAACTGTCAATTTTCTGAGAGTTGTACATCCCCAAGACCAGTCTTGTTATCGTTCTGGTTGCTGGTCTGTGATGCAGCTGTGGTTAAGGCTAGAATCATCAGGTTAGCATGCCCCAGTCCTTTGGCTTGGCACATCTCAGCCAAATGGTTCCTTATCAGCTTGCCATACTCCTCTGCTGACATCCTTGCCTGCTCTCCCTGACTAACTAAGCTAACAAAAAAATAAATAAATAAAACTATTCTGATATGAAACTTGGAATGTTCACTGTGGGGCTGCTTGTTGGTACAAACACCTTCTTTAGTGAACATGGTTTACAGGCTACAGAAGTTCACTATCCACACCACTGAATCCCAGTATGTGATGTGGTGATCCCACCACTGCTAGCAAATATGTGATGTAGTTATCCCATCACTGCCAACGAATATGTGACGACCCACCACTGGACCAGTAATCAAGGAGTCTCAATCCTCACCACTGGCACCAGTGGGGGATGTACATTGGGAGGATGACCAGTACATAGACAGTATTTCCAGATGCAGCTTTCTGCTTCAAGTGCAATTTCCCTTAACAAAACACAGAGACCACAGTCAGTCTGGGGCTGGTTTCTCCCTCTTCCTGCAGATCCCCAGTAAGACTCCCCACTGGCACAGCTATAGAACTGAGATCTCAGCTAAGTGACCAAGCCAAGATCACCAGCACCCTCTCTGTCCAACCAGTGCTTCGTGCCTCTGCCCAAGTAGCTGACACATAGGTTCCACTGCCACCAGTGAACTCCTTATCCCACAGGTGTTCCACTGCTACCAGTGAACTCCTTATCCCACAGTTCTTCTCCAAAACCTTGAAAGACTGGGTTTTGTTTAATCTCAAGTAGTTCATGAATATCCTTAAGATTATTCTTGATGGAATGAAGCTTCATCATGGAATCAAAATTTGAATCCTAATGTAAAAATACTACACCTGCATATAAGGATAAATTAAATATATTTGAAATGAATAGAAATACAGTTGTTCAAACAATTACAATGGCAATGTTTAGCATTTGAAATATACATCAAGAATTAGTAAGTTCCAAAAGGACTGAGAATTCTGAACATACCAACTTATCATGAGACATATCCAGAATTATTAAAACAATGGTAGATTAATTTGAACTGCTTCGTTCAATATATGATTACTATGAATAAATTTTTTGAACCTATTGAAAATACGCTGAAAATGGAAATGATACAAAGTAATAATGATTTGATTGCTACAACAGAAAATAATTCACATTCAGCGCTTCTAACTGAAATGCTGGATAAACTAGGAGTATTTGAAAATAGGTTTATAGAAACAGAAAAATGTAAGTTACAGAGAGATTAGACTGATTTCAAAATGGGTAAAGTTTTCTCAGGGTCCAATCACAGCAGACACAATGAGAAGGAGGCAGGAACTGCTGATGCTCAGCGCAAGCAAATGGATGACATCAACTGACACATGGAGGATCGACCCATACAGCTGGAACATGTAATCATGGATTCAGATTCTGTAGCAGCCTTAGGCCCTTTAGAGTTCCCACTACTTCAGAAGGAACCTTATCCCATGCCTTCACAACAGGAACAAACCAACAGCAATCAGGGCAGGAAGAAAACAAGACAGGTAGAATGCTGTCTACTTACGAAGAGCCAAAGCAGACAATAAATGGTATCATTTTTAATTTATCACAGTATCAATTAATTGAACTTGAACATGTTGTACTGAATAAGGGATTAACCTTTATACCAACAAATTCTTTAGATATTTCCCAAGTACTTTTAGAATTCAGACTTTTTCACAAGGAAGTTGAACCTAAAGGTATTATCTGGACAAAATGATATAAACAGTGCTCCTATTAATAAACGGACACGTATCTATATACCAATAAGTAGTCCTGTAATTTCAGCCTCTGAAGTAACAGCTGAAAATTATATATATGATTTGTTTAATAAGAAAAAAAAGGAAAACATTTTACAATTTAACTAAAGAACAGAATGCAGCTATGTATTCTCTTGTTCGCAACACAAATATTGTGATTAAACATTCTGACAAAGGAGGGGGAGTTGTAGTTTTGGATGCTGAATATTATAATACAACAATGTTAAAAATGCTGGCAACTGAAGACTATATGCATATAGTAAGAGGAGATGTCTGCCTGTCTTTCGGCTTTTTCCTGGTAAGGGGTCGCCACAGCGGAACTCCGGTCCAATAATGATTGGCGGTAGATTTTTTTTATGAAACGCCAAGGTGCCAGCTCGACGCCCAGCCTTCAAAGAAGGCACGCCCATTTACGCAGGCATGTCTTTCGAACACTACCCAACCGTGAGGAGATGTAATGACAATAATTACAGAAGTTACTACTGTGGTGTACAATATGCATATAAAGGTGAAATATTGTTAGAAGCATCAGAATATTATGTTCCAAAACCCAAGATTCCTGTTATTTATGGTGTCCCGAAAATTTACAAGTCTTTGATTGAGCCTCTGCTTAAACGTATAATGGGTCACAGAACCTATTTCAAAGTTCCTTGAAAATAAATTAAAAACAGCTTTACAATTATCTATAACCATTGTTATGGACACAGCTGACGTCTTACAACTATTCAGCAGGTCAAGTAGCAATAACATTAGATTGTTACTTTGTAAGACTAGATGTAGAATCACTGTTCTCTTCTATACAAAATGAAGAAGGGATAGAATACATTAGGGATTACATCATATGACATAACATTTTTACTACATCAGATACAAATATATGTGCCTTATTAAACATCATGCTTAAGAACAATGTTTTTTTTTTGTTTTGTGACAAATATAAACAACAAAAAATTGTGGCCATGGGTACCCCAGTAACCAATACCCATGCAAATATAGTTATGAATGAATGGGAGAAAGACTATATTTTATCAATACAACATAATCAGTATTATCATAATGTGTTATTTTACAAGAGATGTGTTGATGATTTATTTTTAATATGGGATGGTTCATTAATCTTATTAGATGAATTTGTGACTTATATAAATACAACCACTATTTTTTTTTTTTAATTAAAAAACACTATGCACTTTTCATGGCAGAGAAGTATGTAAGAGTGGTACAGGATATGTACGATGGTAGTGTGACAGTGGTGAGGTCTGTGATAGGAGTGACTGAAGCGTTCAAGGTGGAGGTGGGTTGCTCTTTCTTATTTGCAGTGGTGATGGAGAGGTTAACAGATGAGATCAGACAAGAATCCCCGTGGACTCTGATGTTTGTGGATGACATTTTGATCTGTAGTGAGAGTAGGAACAGGTTGAGAGGACCCTAGAGAGGTGGAGATATGCTCTAGAAAGAAGGGGAATGAAGGTCAGCAGGACTAAGACAGAATATATGTGTGTGAAAGAGGCAGGATAGAGAAATTGTGAGGATGCAGAGAGTAAAGATGGCTAAGGTGGATGAGTTTAAATACTTGGGATCAACAGTTCAGAGTAAAGGTGAGTGTGGAAGAGAGGTGATGAAGACAGTGCAGGGAGGGTGGAGTGGGTGGAGAACAGTGCCAGGAGTGATTTGACAGACAGGTACCAATAAGAGTGAAATGGAAGGTCTACAAGAGGGTAGTGAGGCCAGCTATGTTACATGGGCTGGAGATGGGGGGCATTAACGAAAAGACAGGAGTCAGAGATGGAGGTGGCAGAGTTAAAGATGTTAAGACTTGCACTGGGTATGAGGAGGATGGACAGGATGAGGAATTAGTATATTAGTGGGTCAGCTCAGGTTGGAAGGTTTGGAGAAAAGCCAGAGATGTGAGGGTGGGTTGGTTTGGATATGTGTTGAGAAGGGATGCTGGGTATACTAGGAGAAGGATGCCAAGGATGTAGCTGCTAGGTAACAGGAAAAAAGGAAGGCCTAAGATAAGGTTTATGGATGTGGTGAGAGAGGACATGCAGGTGGTTGGTGTGACACAGCAAGAAGCATAGGACAGGAAGAAATGGAAACAGATGATCCGCTGTGGTGACCCCTAATGGGAACAGCCAAAAGAAGATGATTTTTTGGATATTAGGCTGGTCAAAAAATATGACAGGAAGTACAAAAACTCCCTTACATAAGAAGAAACTATGAAAAACACATATCTACATCAGATACTAGTAAGCATCCACCACATATTTTTTACAACATTGTTAGGAATTAGAGGATTTGGGTAACCAAGTTAAAAACAATGGGCAAAGAATTGTGTATTCAAATGGACCATATGACTAATGACTTTATAGATAAAGGTTATAATGAGCAGAAGATAGCTTTCTTAGAAAGGGAAATTCGGCAGAAGAGAAATCATGAAATTAGACCCATTTTTTCTGGAGAGAGACATCTAAATAAATATATCAACATTCTACATCTAAAGGCAGATGTGTGACGACTTTTAACAGGACTACCTCATATGTTATAATACAGGCCATTAAGAAATATTGGCCAATGGTTCAACAACTACTGCAATTTAAAGGGGTAAAAAACAGACGCCTATATATATATATATATATATATATATATATATATATATATATATATATATATATATATACACACACACATATATACAATACACACACACACACACAAGCGCGCGTTATGTATGTATTTAAAATAAGATTGAAGACTCAGATGATCGAATCCAACATGACTGAGACGAGATGAACAAAACCTCAGAAAAACGAAAAGTGACAACAATTGAACTTCAAAAAAACGAAAATGGCCGCCGACTTTTTAACACCATAAACAGTTCCCATACAAAATAACTACCAACCAAAGTCCTGGACCGTAAATTATGTTCTCTTATGTTTTTGCAGAGGGGCTCCACCCCCTGCACCCCCACACCCCCCCACCAATTAAATATACGAACTCTGAGATTTTACTACATTGAAGACAAGGGTAAACAACCATGGCACGCCCACATTTACTTGAGAACTGCCTGGTGCAGTAAGCACGTACAGCATCACTGTTCATTCTTAAAGTGGAACTACTTACGAAACTAAATCAACTTCCTTTTGTATTTTTGACTTTCAGTGTTGACACTTTTCATTTTTCTGAGGTTTCGTTCATGTTGTCTCAATCATGTTGGATTCAGTCATCTGGGTCTTCCATCTTATAAGGTAGATATACATATATATATATATATATATATATGGGTCTTATATATTTCTTATTTGAATGTATAACAACACTTGATTTTACTAACCCATTTTTATTGTGGAGCTTTTCTCCCCGGGCCTCTACTGAAAATGGACATGTATCCAGTTAGACTAGCCCGGTCAACAAATGTAAAATAAAAATAAAAATAAAATAAATATATATATATATATATATATATATATATATATATATATATATATATATATACATGTATGTATGTATATGTGTGTGTATATATATATATATATATATATCTGTATGTATATGTATATATATATATATATATATGTATATATATACATACACACACACACATATATAAATACATACATACATATGTTCTTCTTTCGGCTTTTCCTGGTTAGGGGTCGCCACAGTGGAATTCCAGACCGCTAATGATTAGCAGTAAATTTTTACGGTGCCAGCTCGACACCCAATCTTCACCGAAGGCACGCCCATTTATACATGTCTTTCGAACACTACTCGACCGTGGGGAGGACATGCAGACTCCACACAGAAGGCGCTCCAGCCAAGAATCGAACGGGAGAACCTCTTGCAGTATATATATATATATATATATATATATATATATATATATATATATATAAATATATATATATATATATATATATATATATATATATATATATATATATATATATATATATATATATATATATATATACACACACACACAAACACACAGATAAGACTATAAAACATCAAATAAATAAAACTAACTTTTACTTGAGGGCATATGGTACATGTGACAATAAATATAGTTTACATAGTGATCTGTCAAGTGTGAAGTGTGATACCTTCTATATAGACAAAACTCACCGTAAATTAAAGGAATGCATAGGAGATTATTTACCACACATACGGAGATCTATAAAGATAAACGCTTTGTATAAACATGTCAATGAAATGGATGGTGCACATTTTTGAAATTTGCAATACTACATGGTATATATGAACATATAACAGGTGGAGATATTACAAATACAACAGAAAAAGAAGAAAATAAGTGGATTATAAGGTTCAGGGCACAACAGTACTCAGGCTTGAATGAAATGCCTACCATTAAGCCTATTTTGAAGGAATTATGGAATCAAGTGAAGTGACTGTTTCTTTAAGAGTTAAGACTTATGATTAATATTAGTTAATTGATTTGTAGTCATGTGATCTTTATTATGCGATTTCAATCATGTGATTTGGGTTAAATAGTATATAAAAAAGGATTTTATTTAATGGTGTTATTTGCCTGATGAAGCTTTTAGCAAACGTGTACTTGCTAGGTTTTATTAAAGGTCGAAGGTTTCATACTATAGTCCATGGCTCCAGATATCTTTATTTATTCATTTGTGTGAGTTTTAAATTATCCAGTTTTATCGCAGAGGCATTACTCAATTTTGCTCACTGATGATACCCTCATAGGCTGACACATGGTGTCAAAGTGTGCAGGGACCAAAAATAACCCAAGCATGGAAATGACAGAAAGATTCAGAAGAATGCCAAACTAGAGTAGAAGATGAAATCCAAACAACTGCTTAGTTGAAAAGGGCTCTGAAGTCAGAGTACTCTATGCCACACAAAGGAGAGCAGAATCTAGACAATGAGTATTAATACTGGTATTATAAATGAAGGATAGGACATCAGAAAACAACACCTGCCTTATATTATGTCGAGCTATTTTATTTCTGCAAGCTGCAGAAAACTGATTATTACTGACTCTGCTACTCCCTATTAATATCATAAAATGTAAGTGGCAGTCAAGTGGTATGAAAAACACTTCATCTCACTGAATATGTTACCAGACATGAAAATCACTTCAACTTCATCACTTTTGCAAGCAAGTGTACAACAACATTTTACAGAGAAGTTGCTGGCTGATTGCCCTAGAAGTTCGTTTTATACTGGGTGTGCAATTTTTCAGAGCACAGGAAGCACCTAGGGGTATTAAGTAATTTGAAGTGCGCATGAATGCAAATATTTTATAAAAGGCAGATATTTGACAAAACACAGCAATAATGGGGCAACATTGCATTGCATGCTACCATTGCTGCTTCAAAGTACTTGGCTTTTCGGCTTAATTCAAGGCTGGCTTGCCTTCTGCACAGTCTGCATGCCAGCACTGTCCCCAGTAGGGTTTTGCAAGATGTTCCAAGTTCCTCTCACATCCAAAAGGCATGCCACAGGCAAATCTATTACATTTCTAAATGCCCAGATGTGTGCATGAAAACATGTGAATGGCTACATGCAGGCACCTCACAAAAGATGAAAATTCTATTTAGGATTAGTTTCCTGCCTTGAGCTCACCAAGTTCCAGGACAGTCTCAAGTACCCCCCCCCCCCTCAAACAACCCTTAAATAGATAAAAAGTGTACTCAGAATGAAAGAACATTAGAAAATTGAGTCAGAACACAAGTGCTCCTGTTTCCTGCACATTCACATCACTAGCTGTCTTTTTTTTTAATTAAAAAACACTATGCACTTTTCATGGCAGAGAAGTATGTAAGAGTGGTACAGGATATGTACGATGGTAGTGTGACAGTGGTGAGGTCTGTGATAGGAGTGACTGAAGCGTTCAAGGTGGAGGTGGGTTGCTCTTTCTTATTTGCAGTGGTGATGGAGAGGTTAACAGATGAGATCAGACAAGAATCCCCGTGGACTCTGATGTTTGTGGATGACATTTTGATCTGTAGTGAGAGTAGGAACAGGTTGAGAGGACCCTAGAGAGGTGGAGATATGCTCTAGAAAGAAGGGGAATGAAGGTCAGCAGGACTAAGACAGAATATATGTGTGTGAAAGAGGCAGGATAGAGAAATTGTGAGGATGCAGAGAGTAAAGATGGCTAAGGTGGATGAGTTTAAATACTTGGGATCAACAGTTCAGAGTAAAGGTGAGTGTGGAAGAGAGGTGATGAAGACAGTGCAGGGAGGGTGGAGTGGGTGGAGAACAGTGCCAGGAGTGATTTGACAGACAGGTACCAATAAGAGTGAAATGGAAGGTCTACAAGAGGGTAGTGAGGTCAGCTATGTTACATGGGCTGGAGATGGGGGGCATTAAAAAGACAGGAGTCAGAGATGGAGGTGGCAGAGTTAAAGATGTTAAGACTTGCACTGGGTATGAGGAGGATGGACAGGATGAGGAATTAGTATATTAGTGGGTCAGCTCAGGTTGGAAGGTTTGGAGAAAAGCCAGAGATGTGAGGGTGGGTTGGTTTGGATATGTGTTGAGAAGGGATGCTGGGTATACTAGGAGAAGGATGCCAAGGATGTAGCTGCTAGGTAACAGGAAAAAGGAAGGCCTAAGATAAGGTTTATGGATGTGGTGAGAGAGGACATGCAGGTGGTTGGTGTGACACAGCAAGAAGCATAGGACAGGAAGAAATGGAAACAGATGATCCGCTGTGGTGACCCCTAATGGGAACAGCCAAAAGAAGATGATTTTTGGATATTAGGCTGGTCAAAAATATGACAGGAAGTACAAAAACTCCCTTACATAAGAAGAAACTATGAAAACACATATCTACATCAGATACTAGTAAGCATCCACCACATATTTTTTACAACATTGTTAGGAATTAGAGGATTTGGGTAACCAAGTTAAAAACAATGGGCAAAGAATTGTGTATTCAAATGGACCATATGACTAATGACTTTATAGATAAAGGTTATAATGAGCAGAAGATAGCTTTCTTAGAAAGGGAAATTCGGCAGAAGAGAAATCATGAAATTAGACCCATTTTTTCTGGAGAGAGACATCTAAATAAATATATCAACATTCTACATCTAAAGGCAGATGTGTGACGACTTTTAACAGGACTACCTCATATGTTATAATACAGGCCATTAAGAAATATTGGCCAATGGTTCAACAACTACTGCAATTTAAAGGGGTAAAAAACAGACGCCTATATATATATATATATATATATATATATATATATATATATATATATATATATATATACACACACACATATATACAATACACACACACACACAAGCGCGCGTTATGTATGTATTTAAAATAAGATTGAAGACTCAGATGATCGAATCCAACATGACTGAGACGAGATGAACAAAACCTCAGAAAAACGAAAAGTGACAACAATTGAACTTCAAAAAAACGAAAATGGCCGCCGACTTTTTAACACCATAAACAGTTCCCATACAAAATAACTACCAACCAAAGTCCTGGACCGTAAATTATGTTCTCTTATGTTTTTGCAGAGGGGCTCCACCCCCTGCACCCCCACACCCCCCCACCAATTAAATATACGAACTCTGAGATTTTACTACATTGAAGACAAGGGTAAACAACCATGGCACGCCCACATTTACTTGAGAACTGCCTGGTGCAGTAAGCACGTACAGCATCACTGTTCATTCTTAAAGTGGAACTACTTACGAAACTAAATCAACTTCCTTTTGTATTTTTGACTTTCAGTGTTGACACTTTTCATTTTTCTGAGGTTTCGTTCATGTTGTCTCAATCATGTTGGATTCAGTCATCTGGGTCTTCCATCTTATAAGGTAGATATACATATATATATATATATATATATATATATATATATATGGGTCTTATATATTTCTTATTTGAATGTATAACAACACTTGATTTTACTAACCCATTTTTATTGTGGAGCTTTTCTCCCCGGGCCTCTACTGAAAATGGACATGTATCCAGTTAGACTAGCCCGGTCAACAAATGTAAAATAAAAATAAAAATAAAATAAATATATATATATATATATATATATATATATATATATATATATATATATATATATATGTATGTATATGTGTGTATATATATATATATATATATATATATATATATATATATATATATATATATACATACACACACACACATATATAAATACATACATACATATGTTCTTCTTTCGGCTTTTCCTGGTTAGGGGTCGCCACAGTGGAATTCCAGACCGCTAATGATTAGCAGTAAATTTTTACGGTGCCAGCTCGACACCCAATCTTCACCGAAGGCACGCCCATTTATACATGTCTTTCGAACACTACTCGACCGTGGGGAGGACATGCAGACTCCACACAGAAGGCGCTCAGCCAAGAATCGAGCAGGAGAACCTCTTGCAGTATATATATATATATATATATATATATATATATATATATATATATATATATATATATATATATATATATATATATAAATATATATATATATATATATATATATACACACACACACAAACACACAGATAAGACTATAAAACATCAAATAAATAAAACTAACTTTTACTTGAGGGCATATGGTACATGTGACAATAAATATAGTTTACATAGTGATCTGTCAAGTGTGAAGTGTGATACCTTCTATATAGACAAAACTCACCGTAAATTAAAGGAATGCATAGGAGATTATTTACCACACATACGGAGATCTATAAAGATAAACGCTTTGTATAAACATGTCAATGAAATGGATGGTGCACATTTTTTGAAATTTGCAATACTACATGGTATATATGAACATATAACAGGTGGAGATATTACAAATACAACAGAAAAAGAAGAAAATAAGTGGATTATAAGGTTCAGGGCACAACAGTACTCAGGCTTGAATGAAATGCCTACCATTAAGCCTATTTTGAAGGAATTATGGAATCAAGTGAAGTGACTGTTTCTTTAAGAGTTAAGACTTATGATTAATATTAGTTAATTGATTTGTAGTCATGTGATCTTTATTATGCGATTTCAATCATGTGATTTGGGTTAAATAGTATATAAAAAAGGATTTTATTTAATGGTGTTATTTGCCTGATGAAGCTTTTAGCAAACGTGTACTTGCTAGGTTTTATTAAAGGTCGAAGGTTTCATACTATAGTCCATGGCTCCAGATATCTTTATTTATTCATTTGTGTGAGTTTTAAATTATCCAGTTTTATCGCAGAGGCATTACTCAATTTTGCTCACTGATGATACCCTCATAGGCTGACACATGGTGTCAAAGTGTGCAGGGACCAAAAATAACCCAAGCATGGAAATGACAGAAAGATTCAGAAGAATGCCAAACTAGAGTAGAAGATGAAATCCAAACAACTGCTTAGTTGAAAAGGGCTCTGAAGTCAGAGTACTCTATGCCACACAAAGGAGAGCAGAATCTAGACAATGAGTATTAATACTGGTATTATAAATGAAGGATAGGACATCAGAAAACAACACCTGCCTTATATTATGTCGAGCTATTTTATTTCTGCAAGCTGCAGAAAACTGATTATTACTGACTCTGCTACTCCCTATTAATATCATAAAATGTAAGTGGCAGTCAAGTGGTATGAAAAACACTTCATCTCACTGAATATGTTACCAGACATGAAAATCACTTCAACTTCATCACTTTTGCAAGCAAGTGTACAACAACATTTTACAGAGAAGTTGCTGGCTGATTGCCCTAGAAGTTCGTTTTATACTGGGTGTGCAGTTTTCAGAGCACAGGAAGCACCTAGGGGTATTAAGTAATTTGAAGTGCGCATGAATGCAAATATTTTATAAAAGGCAGATATTTGACAAAACACAGCAATAATGGGGCAACATTGCATTGCATGCTACCATTGCTGCTTCAAAGTACTTGGCTTTTCGGCTTAATTCAAGGCTGGCTTGCCTTCTGCACAGTCTGCATGCCAGCACTGTCCCCAGTAGGGTTTTGCAAGATGTTCCAAGTTCCTCTCACATCCAAAAGGCATGCCACAGGCAAATCTATTACATTTCTAAATGCCCAGATGTGTGCATGAAAACATGTGAATGGCTACATGCAGGCACCTCACAAAAGATGAAAATTCTATTTAGGATTAGTTTCCTGCCTTGAGCTCACCAAGTTCCAGGACAGTCTCAAGTACCCCCCCCCCCCCCCCTCAAACAACCCTTAAATAGATAAAAAGTGTACTCAGAATGAAAGAACATTAGAAAATTGAGTCAGAACACAAGTGCTCCTGTTTCCTGCACATTCACATCACTAGCTGTCTTTCTGCCTTACTTGAAAAGGAAACATCTTTGGAACATAAAACAAATGTAATACTACAGCAAAACAGAACATAGCAAGCTAAATCAAAATATTTTTCCCTCTGATCAGTCAACAAACTATCGTATGGACTCAGGAAGTGATACAGGTGGAAGTTCATTTCAGCAGAGAAACACAGCTAAAAATGGACGTTATATATTCCTTTTCTGCTACTACATACAACTGATCACAGTAGGATGCAACCTCAAGCCCTGTAATCTGAATACTCTGCTGACCTTGCATGATGTCCAGTGTCTGCCTGCACCTAGTCCCATTAGGGATATAGAATAGCAATTATCCATATGATAAACATCAGATGTTTAATTCTGCAGCAAAACAGAGAACTGCAACCTACATTTTTTTTTTAAAGCACTGCATGCCTGCTCATCGATCAAAGAAAAAATCTAAAGCCATGCTGCTCCTGTAGAGAGGTGGCAAAACAGAATGATACTTTTTAATGGACCAACCAATATATAAGACAACTGAGTTAAGACTGAATGAAACAGACTATTGACTTACAAGAGCGTCTTATCAAATGATACAGTTAAGGTAATGTGCTACGATTTGTGTTTTTAATTCAGTCACCTCCATACTAAATGTACTGCTTAGCACTCCTAATACATTTTGAGCAATTTATAGCACAAACAAATTAATCTAAATTCACACAAAGTGACTTAAATTCATCAGTAAGTACAAAGGGGATACTGTATGTGGGTGCATTGTATAAAATAAGAAAGGACTCGTTTACCAGGCATCTTCTATGATTTATGAAGACCAGTGCTATGATTGTAGTCACAGGCTAAGTATCTTGGCATCTGAGACAGACTGAGTCATTTCCTCTAAAAGACAGAGAAACAGTGCAGTCCAAAAAATAACATTTTCACGTGCAAATCTATGCTGAAGACAAACACACATACAAATACAGGCAAGACTCTCAGAGACTGCTAAAGGAAATTACAGTGCTCAGGAAAAATATTTTTCATACTTTCCGACAGCAGGCAGGTAGTTTTGTGGGCCAAATTAATTTTTTAGTGAAATGGAAATTAAAGCTCAATGTCACCTATAACAGAAGGTTGTACCACGTATTTATTACCAATTTATAAACATATAGATTCTGAAAACAGTGTTTCAAGCAAGCATGAATGAAACTGAGGATCCAATCCGCACCAACTTTATATAAGCATTAAAACTACTCTTTCTATGACCATGACACAAACGAAAGTTCCTAAAAATGGCAGAACTTGCAAGTCTTGCATATCTGTTTTGCCTATATAAAAGTGCAACTACAAAACATCATATGAACTGGAAGTCATTTGCAATTATGACTCAGGAAATGTAAAGAAGGGTAGAAATCCAAACACCTTAGGTACACCATCAAAAAACTACAAAAGTGTAAAATGCAGAGTAAATTTCCAGCAAACTCAAGTGACAAGAAGGAATACTGATAACCTTCTGCAGGCAAATGCACACAAATGTAAAGCAAAATCAGACAACGGTGGGAATTGAAAAAGCTTTCCCTTATACCCCCGTCCCCATGCAACAATGTTCATGCTTTTTAATTTTTGTGACAGTTATTGCTGACTGTTTTCCCCATTTATTTGCCATCTGACTAGTTACTACAAATCCCATTTATCCAACTTGTTTCTCTTTGGGGTGGAATTTTACTGGGTATTTATTGTTGCAAGAGATGGTTACTTGTGGAGAACAAAACAAGTACAAAATAGGGTTTTTTTTACTGCTTTCCTTCCAAGTTGATGGGGGAAAGACCACTATAAATGCAACACCTCTGGCTTAGTAACAACGTCTGCACTACAATAAGACTGCCTGCCATAACTGACCTGAAACTGGCTTTCTGTTCTGTTTCACAACTTTTTAAATAACTTGTTTAAAATATGGGAAACTTTCAGAATTTTGCACATTTACTACAAAAAAAAAAAAAAAAAAAAAAAAAGGATAAATGAATTAAAAAAATAATCTTGTTAACTTAGACAATCCAAACAATTCCTGCTCTTGCAGTGTTTATCTTTTCCTTTAGTTATTTGTACTAGTTTAAGGCGTGTTTAAAAAAATGCTAGCTTTGGTGGCATATAGGGATAAAGCCGTAACTCTGGCATAGATAACCACAGACTGCTTACAGGCTCAGGCACTTGAGAAAGCTGGTATGGAGGAAGGTCATGCATCCTCTAAGGGATGGGGTAGTCAGGGGCTGCTGCACAATGCCATAATCTCTCATAGGAGGGACAGAAATGCAGGAGGCTATCCCAAGATGGGCATATATGGCCACCAAACCACTATGATGATAGCTCCCATTATGACTATACTGCGCCACCCACAATGAAGAGGGCATCATGGTCCTTACAATGATGCAGGTCATTAGTCCCCAGCTGAGGGTCAGGGTTAAGCCTAAAAACGTACCCAAATTGCTTGTATGCTAGGGAAGCCACAAACTACCACAGAGTGCTGCCTGTATCATGATTTCCCCCCTCAGGTAGCTCTCACCCTCACTGGGGAATACCCAGAATGGGGGAAGAAAATCGGTATGGTAGACAGGGGAGGCATGATGGTCAGCAGGCACAAAGAGGAAAAAGTACACAGGGAGGAAAAAAGAATGAAATTATTAAAACAGGACTTTTATGCATTGTTTGCCATTAAACGAGTGAAATCATTAAAACATTTATGCACCTTGTACAGCCCTGACTTTTCAAATTTGAGAAGTATTTAGTACACAGGATTAAGCCTACAAGCTGTTAATGTGCTACTTTGGGGAATCCAGGGTTTGATTCCTTCAGCCTCCATTGGCCTACTATGTAACTCTCCACAAGTCACTTAACTAGGCATTGTTCCCAGGCTTAGTCTAAAAAAAGGTCCATGGGGATCAGTGCCCTATCTCACTGACCAATACAAATACACAACACACTTTTACACTTACAGTACCTCGACTCATTTTAAAGCTTATGTTTGTTTAAATAAAAGGGGATACAAGCTATTCTGTAAATTTACTGCACTTTAATACTAATGTATATCATCCTCTTACCCCTAGGGGCCATATATTGGGTAAACTGAGATTATATAGGCTAGGCTTGTAAGGGCCCTTAAGCCATTAGCCTAGTAATCTTCTTTTGTTTTATACACTATGTGATTTTTGGAATATATTGAGTACTATGACTGAAAATTATTTAAAAGTACTCTTAAAACTAGGTAACAATTAAAAAATATACAATACAAAAATATCTTGCACTCCAGGCAGGATGTGTATGTGTGCGTATTTACACTCTATAACTTATAATTACATACCCACATATTACTGTGAAACAAATATATGCATCTGTCACAGTATGTACATATTTCTATGTACATTCTATGTCTGCCATCAGAACATTTATGTATGTTTTGTGGGAGCTTTAAAAGTGTACAACTTAAATCGGAACCCTTACTCTAAAACAATAACTCAGTCCAAATAAAAAAAAAAAATACTCTCACTGCAAATACTAAAATAAGCCTCCAAAAGCAGCTACTCCCACTTAACTCAAATCCCTGGAATAAGAAGTCTACCTTTAAATAAAACCATAATGAGAAGTAAACAAATTAATTAAATAAAGAAATAAAAACAAAGCTACAACCAGCCAAAAGTATAACAGCATTATAGGTAAAACAGACCAAATCCTATATTAAAATACCTGAAAATCTTAACGACAAAACTAATAAATCCTAACATAATTCTTTGCTATCATGGCAGAACAGCAACAAAAACTTAACCTCTGAAAAATGTTCTCATGGGCACAAAACCTACGCAAGTTACTCAAAGCTAAACTCCAATTCCAGCGAAATTATTTAAGCAATGGGTTAACATTCAATGTCAGCGGAGAATGCTAACAGCATATTGTAAATGGTAACAGACTCCTCAGGAATACCCAATAATGATGAGCAGTCCTTATCTAGTTAGACAATATTCCAAGGATAATCTGAAAACCAGAACTCTATTCTTACAAAATCATTCCGTCCTTTCCATGCAGTGTATTAAAATTATAACTAATGATCAGAATGATTAAAGTAAGAGTGACAAAAGAACAAGAAAGATACACAGTACTCACTATAATAAACACTGAACAAAATGGTAACAAAGAACTGTAATGGGTTGTCAATGTTCTAGAGGTTCAGAGTGCTGAACTATTGTTCATACTTTCAATTACACCAATGTATACAGAAATATATCATTTATTTAAGGTCAGTGTCTACTGACATGGCATAAGTGTGTTTTCAAGTTCATGGACATTTTTGTGGCACTAAACCACATCATTTGCCACAAACATATTGTCCCTCAGCCAAATCCAGTACCCTTGTTCTTTTACAATTTGCAGTGCATTTACATTTAATGTTTACCAATCTCAGTGTCCTACACGGACAGGTGTTCTTAATAGTACAAATGATGCTAAGACAAAGGTCAGCCATCAAGACTCTTTAATCAAGAATTTAAAAACAAAACAAGACAAGACAAAAAACCCTCAAGATTCTGCTTTTAAATCTGTAGATGACCATTCCCTTGTTTTTTATATTTTGTTTATACACACTGTTATCTGTGTAACATATGCTAATTTTTTGTGCTGGGATTAATATTTTTTTCAGCAGACCTTGAACACTGTTAAAGATGGCATTAGATTGATCTTCAACAACATTTATTTGCCATACGCTGTCAACATCTAGCATGGTCTTAGTAGAAGTTTAGACACAAAAACCTTTCAGGTACTGCCAGATTATAAGACTTTTCTGACATTTTATCCACATACTAAAAGCACATCTTTAAAGTGCAGCTTTTGAGTTCATGAGTTAAAATCCTATGAATGACAGGTGCTAAAATACAGCTCAAAGATATCTCTGCCTAATGCAAGGGTCCTGTAACAGGCACAGCTGGCACAAAAGATGCCAAGAGAAATGCAAAGCACAAGGAGCACCCTTAGATTTGCAAGAAGATGTAAGGAGGAGTGTATGACTCTGCAAGGAACAACCTTCGAATGGACGTTAGATGAAAGGAAGAAGGGGCTATTCTATATGGATCAGTCGCATAATTAAACTACACTCTAGTAAAATGAGATGCTACAAAAGAAAACCATAGCAGGGTCAACAAACTTTGAATCATCAGAGAATGCCATCATTCCCTGTTCTCCCCTCAAACATACCAAATTAACAGCACTTCATGTAGAAGATGAAAATTCCAACTTAAAATGGCAAAGGGTGCATTAGGCAAGAGAAGGAAGGAAGAGGTTAGAAGGGCTTTGTGTATACTTGCAGTTTTTAATGTGTATTGAGGAGATCTTCAAATGACCTTACAGAAGTCTTGATTATGTAGAAAGGGGTACAAAAGCAGAGAAGTATGAGAGGTAAAAAATGAAATGAAAAAATAGCAAGCATGTTTTTTTCTTAATAATAAAAATGTGAAATGGTTTTCATAAAGAGCAAAGCAGGTAAAAGTGATATACACATCTTTCCAGTTGATTAAAACATAGATTAATACATTTAGTCCTTCTCATATTTCAGCCAACAGTGTTTTTCTCCCATATTCTTCAAAGGGTGTAACAAAGATAAGAACTTATCCCCATGAACATAGTGCTGTCATCCCCAGTGTCAAAAAAATATGATAAAAAAGACCCTTTCCCTAGTAGGTTTATAATGAATGCCCTGCACTGGAACAAACTGTATGGATATATCAGCACACTTCTGTAGAACATTAGGTCAGGCTGTGTACTGACCATAAATGTATAGTATAGCTGAGTGGCCAATATGTGCAAGTAAACTTATCGTAACAGTAAATGTTCAAATAATCACTGCTGCAATGGCCTTAAATGTACTTTCTAGGAAATATCCATTTACAAAACAGCTTACAAATAACACTTCAAACACAAAGGATGCCAAAAAAATGCTTCAGAAACAAACAGTGTATCCCAGCAGCCATCAATTGCTTCCACGTCAAAAGAACTTCAAGAGCTATAGCTTCACTCTCCCATGTAGGGATCTCCTTGAAATGGTAACTCCTCCACCAAAAAAAACAGGACCTGGAAGGAGGAATAACCATTTATTATTGAATAGAGAATGCATTGCTTGAACAACCAATGCCAATGTAACAGAAATCAACTCTTCAAGGGCTGCTGAACAGAACTTTCTTTTACACATTCACAGAATATCCACACATTAGTTGTAGCTCATCCAAAACATGACTCAAAAGTGAAGGGGGAGTACATAGGAGGCACAAAATACAAAAAGAGGAACAGGTCATTAATTCAGGTTCTTCTTGGCAGCTAAAACAGATACCACTATAGAACAAATCCACCTGACCACGCTGAGGTAGTTTGACAAAAATAACAAGAAAAAAAAAATCAAACAGCAACCCCTTTAGATCCTGCTAACCCCAAAACTGGAAGAGGGTCTGAAAACTGCTTCGACACAGATGATGCCTACAGACACTTCTATATGAAATCTCCACTAGCAATTACTTAGATTCATGGGGAGCCAGAAATTTTATGCTGGTCTCCTTACCATTTGGCCTCTTCTCTGCCCACAGTAATTTCAGATAATTGGCTTCAATACTTCTCCATTTCAGGGTCAGGTAATCAACATTTATTCCTACTCTGATGACTCAGATGATTACGTGATCCAGGCTCCCATCTTATAGGTGGTGTGGGTCTACAACCAAGGCATCTTGAACCTGTTTCAGTCTAAGGGTATCTCAGTAATCATACAAAAGTGAAATCTAACCCTTGCAAGAAGGAAGAGTCATGTCCGACTGAAAATCCTGGTATTCCTAAAAATATCAATCTTCATAATCCTGAGCACCAGGCTGCACAGCAGATAAAACTCAACGGTATCTCTATAATCTCTGGACTGAGAGGAACAATGTCTTCAAGGGCCAGACACACCCCTTTGACCCCAAGTATTAAACAGGAGTGGCTACAGTGGGTCAAAATGATATAGCTCAACCCAGGTAAATCTTTTGTTCCCACTACTCCAGCTGCAGTCCAACTTCAGAAGCCCCAGCCATGGAAGAGGGAGCTCACAATTAAAAGACGCAGCTTATGCACTAGCCCCCCTCCAACTTGTAAATAAGCACAAAAGAACTTACAGCACTTCAAGCCAAATAATTAGGCCCAGAGCCAAACCTGGGACACTGTTAGGGCAAACAGCACTAGAGCAAAGTAGTTTATCAACAAGCAGGGGAGGAGGACTATTTACTACATCCTGTGCATGTTAGTTGTCCCTCTTGAAATTTGCCTTACAAAACAGAATGTCTACGAATACTACCTCTGTATCAGAGTTCCAGAAGATAGAGGAAAATTTCTTCTGCAGGTTGGAAAACCATAAGTGGAAGTCAAAGAAAAGAACTTTCTCAAAAATCACAATACTGTAAGCCGAGCAAATAAAAATGTTTTTACCTCCAAGAGGGCTATCGGGTAAGGATCTTCTCAAGGATCAATTACCTTGGTATAGCACTGAGATATGGACTAAATCTATGCTTTTCTCCAAGGTTCTCCTTATCAAAACAGTTCTGCTGAAGGCAACAGAAGAGAACTCAAAACACAGGTTTCATATCACCTTCCGGCGAGAGAAGTAACATTTCTCCCTCCTGAAATTGCTGGCAGTGAAAAGTCTAAATGTGCAAAGACATAAGACCAAACTGATGCAACAAGGAGGGCTGGTCACATACTCATATGGAGAAATGCAAAGGACTTCAGATCACCACCTCTTTAACCCTCAAGTTATTAAGGCTCTCAGTCAGGCCAGAAGGATTACAACTAAGGCTTCTACCTCTACAAAAAGAAAAGTTCTTTGACCTGGTATATTAACAGGAATAGCTCCTCAACTACCAGGTACAGTCCGTTTTCAGTCAGGATTTCACTCTTTTTCAAGAAGGGCCTTTCCATTAAGCTACATTTACTGTATAATACAGTCTCTAGTACAAAGGACTCACCCAGATCTTTCCTAACAATAGCCAGATTGCAGTGCCAGTGGCACAACAGGTAGCACACACACACCTGTGGTGCAGAAGGCTGTGAGTTCTATTCTCACAGCAAGTAGATCAATTGCTGACACTGCAGTACAGCATAAGGGAGGTGTTGCATTTCTCAGTGTGCCGTCCTTCAGATGAGATGTTAAACTGAGGACCCATCTGCTTGAGTTGGTGGTAGCTGAGGTAATGTAAAAGATGCCATGGCACCTATCAAACATTGTATGGGAAGTTCCCTAATGCCCTGGCCAAATTTATTTATTTCCAGTATGATTACCAGGGAAGTCCACTGGGCCCAAATGACCCGTTTCAGTGGAGGCCCGGGAAGAAAAAACTCCAGTAAACATAATACAGTACAAACATAAGAGATACAGCGATACATAGTATATAACATATAGACAGATACATAGTACAGGACAGTTTACAAAATATGCACAGAGTAACACATAGTCAAACAAAATAGCTTATGGTTATTCAGAGAGTTATACAGATACATTTAAGCAAACACTCTAAGAAACACACCAATAAAACAAAGGTAGAAAACACTTTACATGCACTCATTTAAAGTATGATGCTATTTACACAGTTGTGTTGTGTGATAAGTAGCTCTCGGAATTGTTGAGGGCTTAGACACACTCATGGTGAAGTAACTATAGGAGGTTTAGAGAGGTTAAGAACCTGTGAGAAAACCTCCTGGAGGCAATAGTTAGATTTAGGTAGGGTGAAGGCAGGTACATTTCCATTTAGTGGACAGGTGTTTGAAAAGCTGGGGTTTAAAGTTATCTGAGTTTGGTATAGTTCTTAAAGTGGAAGGAAGGCAATTCCATTTCTTGTCTGTAGAGAAAGAGACGAGAAGTTGGCCAGCAGTATTCCCCTAGTAGTATAAATACTACCTCAGGTCTCACCTGAAAGGAGGCTACTAACCTAGTGGGACTAACCTTAACAACAAAGGATAAAATAAAATAAAAAAAATGCATGAAGAAGGTTCTTCACCTCAGCCCTTCTCTGCAGCTGTTCTAACTCCCCTCCCAGAGACATCAGTTTGATGTTAAAAAAAATCCATTCTCTCCCATCAGAACCACAAGGGAAACAGAATTAAAGTTCTCTGAGAAGATTTTCTGCTGAGTGCCTATCATCGCTAAATAAGTTGAGGTCCTTATTTGCAAGGAATGTTACAGAGCATAACACAAAGACAAGACATTCCTCAAAAATCCATCCTTCATGCCAATATTAACTGGAACAGTGGCCCCTAACCAGGCCATTCTGCCTTTCCTCTATTTTTCCAGGGACAAAGGAAGAGATTCAACACATAACAGATGTTCAGAAACAGGTTTAGTACTGCATCTAGAAGACATCCCATTCAACAGAAAATTCACCACAATGCTTGAAAATGTAAGACCAAGAAATGCATGGGGAAGGGGAGACACTTCAGGATCCTACTATTAGTACCCCTCGTACTTCACAAATGGCATTCATCTGTGACATACTTATTCAAACATCTCAGGCCTGGTTCTCAAGTGGAAGCTTGACTCCACTATCTACCTCAGGTACAGCAGCTGCCTGAACTGACAGACAGCAGATGCACCTGGGTTACACAACATTCACATCTAGTTAAATCACAGCCTTCCCTAATACAAAAGACAAAACAAACATGCTAAATATTAATCTAGGAAATATGTTATTCACAGGCACAGCTGCTGGTCACTTTTTCTTGGAATGGTCATTAACCATTAAAACCATCCAAAACAAGACAACTCTGGCCAAAGCTAACTAAACAAGCACAATAACTTAAATGAGCAAAGGCAAAACTGGGCAATTCTCATGCTAACCACTTTGCCTGGAAGTGGCCAACTGATCTGAACCCAGCGGATGATTATTCACTCATGCAACAAAGCAGAAGTGAAGATGCTGGTTATCTCCCTCTGCAGTTCAGTTTCCTACTAGTGTTCTTGGCAAGGAGGGTTCCCTTGGGCTTTGTCTGGGAATATCTCATTGAAGTGTGGCTAGAAGACTGATGCCCAAATGTTTATAGATGCACTGCAGCCATAATCCTTCTGACATTTGCAGTTTAGTAAAGCAAAATATATCAGGTCCTCATTACTGCAGCTGGACAAAATCATTTGTGGTGTACACCATCCTAAGAGACCAGATTAATTCCAGGGCTTCATCTACATTCTCAACAGGGTTACAATGCCCATGTTTGCATGTTCCAAGCACAGTATAATTTTTTGTACACCCACTGTTGTCTGCATTAAGCACCACAATATCAGCAATCTTATAGCAGGATGGCTGTTCTAGAATAATTAATGCACACTGACTGCTTATTAAAAGGTGTCAATTACTGTATCTGTATTACTCATTTCAAAACGTCTTTACTACCTTGTATTCAATCACAAAATTATACTTAAGTAGTCAATACTTTGATATTTCTTTAGTCAGTAAAAAACGAATTTGAACATGCATAACTAGTTCACATGCCTGTTGAGATGTGACCCTGTCAAATCCTTGTCACCCATATCTTTAAGCCATCTTATGGCCATCCACCTCTACTTGCATTAAAATCAGATGAGAGTATTCATTACAATCCTTTTACTTCTTTCCTCTAGTGTGCATGCTTCAAATACTCAAGCCAATCCTCATAAATAGTGTTCCCTGTTTCCATGGCAATCTTGGTAACATTGTTGCACACACTCAAACTTCCATTCTTTACTGTAAGCTGCTTACCTGTAAATGGTTACATTAATTTTTTTTGGTTGTTCCACAGCATAGAGGCATAAAGCTGTACGGCTCACATAGCCCAAGTGAAATAAGCAGCCCCAATCCCTTACGGAACCAGCCACACAGAGAAAGGCATGAAGAGGTGACGCCTGCTCACCTCTCTGGGAAGAAATTGAGGAATTGATGGAGTGTGCTGCAGGATGCACCTCCAAGTAATGGAGCCTTGGTGAAGACCAGACACCTAAGAGAAGATATCAGCTAAACAGGAAGAGAGAAGCAGCCCTGCTCTACACCCACCACTAGGCAGCTTGTGCAACACACAGGAAAATGGCTAGGGATAACAAAAATAAAACTGCTGGCTGCCTGGATGACAGCTGTACATAGCTCAGCTCTCATCTGTTCACAGAATAAAGGGGAAGAGTCATGGCAACTGACCAGGTTGTTGACAGTCACGAGGGGGGAGATGGGGCGGGGGGTATTTTCCTTTGGGTTTTCATCTCCAGCCCTCATATTCATATGCCTGAATAGTTAACTTGTTTAAAAATAAAATGATACAACTGAAGCTCTTTAGAAACAGCCTTTGAAACAGAACACAACATTTCAGCAGAGACCTTACCAAGTCACTGAAATAGGATGACATCAGCTGTCAATAATATTCACAAGTATGATGCTAAATATCTTTAATAACCATATCCTGGCAACTTATCCCAACATTCTGTTAATCTTGGTCACTGCTTTCCTATGTTACACAAAACATGGCATCCTACACATGATAAAAATACCAAAACCTTTTTCCTTCTCAGACTCTACAGCTAATCCACCTAAAATAAATGTTGTCCTTTGATATTCACTCACAAATGTCAGTAACCATGAGGGCTTTTTAAACATTAATTTCTACATGTAATCTTATCTACCATGTAAATTGCAGTAGCTCAGAATGCTGGCTGCACCCCCCCCCCAAAAAAAACAGCACTAAAGAAGTTAGCCAAAAGTGCTTAAAAAGGGATGATAATGAATTAGCCCCACAAGGCCATACACATGCCGACAGCATTGCTATTTGCACTCTATTTCTATATAGGTCATAAGGTTTACCTCACCAGCAAAGTGATACCTATACAAGCCTTGTCATTTAAAGATGAAGTACAAAGGTTTCTAACTTTTTTAAAATAACAGACTGCCCTCCTGCATGAAGATGCAAGTAAACATTCTTTTGCATAAAAAATTCTTCTCCTTACTAATGACATAGTCATTATGCAGTTTTAAAACTCTTTCCAAATGAAGAGTTTTTTTTTAGTAATGTTTCCCGATGAGCTGTTTAGGCAAGACACAGTTACATCACTGTGAGGTTAACTGCTAATCAGGTTTAATTACAACCTGTAAAGAAATGTAATGGCATTAGGTAATTACTTAATTTTGCAATTATTTACAGGTCACAATTCATCCAAATTAGGGACAGTTTGGTAATTGCGCAATTACTTTACAGGTTATAACTAATCCTAATTAGCTCTTGATCATGAAAAAATGCTTCTACATTAAAAACTAAATTGTAACAGTATCAACAATTTTTTTAAACAAGGGAATTCACAAGCACGAGGATGCATATGAACATTTTTTGTTGAAAAGCAGACTAAACAGAAAACTTTACATCAAATCTTTAAACATATAACTGAGTCTTTAGCTCCCTTGAAATCCAATACAAGTTCAGTGAAAAGGACCTGCACAAGAACCAAACTCAGTACAAATCCACAGGTCACCTAATATAAATACAGCAGACACTCAGTTCACTTCCATCTTCAGCCTCCCGCCAGTTAACCAGTTTTATCCACCTTGGCAATATGCATCCCTAACTGTATTAAAAGTGCCACAAAACACCAGACCTACAACTGACTTTTGGAAAACAAAATGTTATTCTAATAATATGGTTGCATTCACCACTACCACATTCTATATGCACTGGTTCTTGTCCAGCCAGTCAGTGACCCATAAAAACATGACTAGTCACTCCAAGTCGCTTTTCATCAGCTTCCTCAGCAATGATAATAAGCTCACTGTCCTCACATTAGCAGGACCCTTAAGAAAAAAGGGCACATAATAATGGGCCTAAATTAGAGAAGGGTGTCTGGCACAAATCCATCTTCAAAGGAAAAGACTGCCAACCAGACTAGTCATGCATCCAACACAACAGTTAGTGCTTTCATTTCTCCTTGGGGCAGCATAAGTGATACGTCTAGACAATGTGGCTTGCCCACATAATTTCAAGAGATTTATAGCCACTGTTTTCACAGAGAAGCCCTAACTATTTAGTTCACCTAATGACCTTATGCAATTCAACCCCCCCCCCCCCAGTGCTTCTTGGTAAGTTACACACATTTACTCACCATCTGCACCTGAAAGGCATCAGATTCTATCCTACTTCCAGCATGTCAATCTTTACCCTGGAATTCTTCTTCTCACAGATGTAACTAAATACAGTGTCATGTCTTTACAAGCCTCCTTCCAGTCAGCACCATGGTAACACTGGCCACACACAGATCTCTTCCTTTCCTCCTTCTATTATCATTCATTCTAGGTTACCATTTCCTTATTTATATTATTATTATTATCAATTATTTAAATAGCTACAGCATAAAATGGAATCTGTCCAGAAGTGTGACAACAGAGTGCATGAAAACAAGCATTTCTGAAATTTTATTTATTTATTTTACCATCTTTTGTTGACCGGGTTAGTCCCACTAGGCTAGTGGCATCTTTTTTAGAGGTGACTCAAGGTGGTATATAAACTGCTGGCGAAATTTGGCCAATACATCAGGGTACTTCCCTACTCTTTATAGCTGCTAGGTGGAGCCGGAGGGCTCCTACAGCAGCAATGAAGAGCCCTAAGGGAAGCAGCAGCATGGGAAGTACAGAAAAGCTGTGCAGAGTTTGGAGGATTTGGAGAAAATG
This sequence comes from Protopterus annectens, assembly GCF_019279795.1. Taxonomy (NCBI): domain Eukaryota; kingdom Metazoa; phylum Chordata; order Ceratodontiformes; family Protopteridae; genus Protopterus; species Protopterus annectens. The sequence goes on from NC_056737.1 coordinate 1,996,882,223, forward strand.
TTCAATATAGTGCTTCAGAAACAAACAAAGATTACTGTGTGTTGGCTATTACAAATGAGCAGTGCTCAGCTGCCTCTGTGGAGAACTAAGAGTCTGCTGAAGTGGTGGAGAAAATAAGAACTGGTGTCAGGATCGCTTGCAGATGATTTTTCTGTTAAAAATAAGTGAGCAGGATGATCCAAGTGACAGCTCTGCTGTTTCATGGGGTGAGATGACGGAAAACTTTTTCAGAAGTGCTGAGGATGTAAAGTGGAAAAGGAACCAGTTGATGTGGCAGCAAAGAATGCAGCAGTTAAAACTTATGCAGCAGTGACAGAAAATAAAACCGTTAAATATCAACATACTGAGGTTTAGTTTTGTGGCAGCAGATTATGCAGTAACTAAAACATATGCAGCAGTGACAGCAAGCAAAAAAGAACAAAAAAATTCAATATTTTACACATTTCAGGATGGAGACTTTGTGACTTAACATTTGAAGCTGATGGACTGATGATATTTCTGGAACTGTGCAACAAAAAAGGGCATTTATCCATGGAACATTTTTTCTGGTAGATACTTAATTGCTAAAAAAAGTTGCTTTCCAGTTTAGAACTGATGAACTGGAAGAAGACTATGTTTAAATATGCATGTAGGGTTTGTGTGAAACTGTTGATAATACTATGAAATTCCGAGATGAGAAACTTATGGAATGGAGGGTGGAGGTTGGAAGCTGTTTTGAAATGTGAAAAAAAAATTGTGAACCACTTGCCAAGTGTTATTTTTGAAGCTGGTCATAAAGGGAGACTAAGATATGCTGGCCAGGCTAAATCCTGTTTCTTTTGTGGGAACTCTTCACATTTAATTAATGGCTGTGACATGGTACAAGGTAACCAGTGCAGGAAGAAATGACAGAAAGTAGGCTGTAAACAAAAAGGGGGGACACCTTTGGCTGGATTGCCCAAACAGTAAATAATGAAAAAGAGGGGGAAGAGGAAGAAAGCGTACATGAGGAAGGACAAGAGACTTGGGGAGAGGGTGAACCAGATGAAGAAGAAACTAAAGAAGAAAACAGTATGGGGGGGGGGGATGAGGAGAGTCTGATACCAAAGTCAATTTGAAGTTCTAGCCAGTGAAAATTTTGATTCTGAGAAGCAATGATTATTTGTACATAAATCCAGAAAAAAATAACCAGTTGAGGAAAGGGTAAAAATAAGAAAACAAAAATGTAAAAATATTTCCCCAAACTTAAAAAAAAAAAAAAAAAAAAGTAAAAGCATCACTTTTAGAGTACTTTCAGTAAATGTGAACATTATTATTAAAATGTAAGAAGGCTTGGCATACTGGAATAGTGTGCTAATATGATGTGGATGTTATTCTGTCACAAGATATAACATTACTGACAAGTGCAGAAAGACTGCAAACAGAAAAATTGTGGAGTGGAGATATAATATGGAACTCAGGAAGTGAACACTTCTGGAGTGGCTGTGTTGTGTAAAATTTATATGAAAGACAGATGAGAAGAATGAAAAAAAAAAAACTAGAGACCCATCACAATAAATAACTTCTTCTTTCGGCTTTTCCCGGTTAGGGGTCCCCACAGCGGATCACCTGTCCGCTCATAATTGGCAGTGGAGTTTTATGGTGTCAAGTTGCCAGCCCGGCGCCCAACCTTCCACAGAAGGCATATACACACACACACACACACACACACACACACACACACACACACACACACACCTAGAGCCAACTTAGAGTGTCCAATTGACCTAGAGCATGTCTTTGGGATGTGGGAGGAAATTGGAACACCTGGAGGAAACCCACGCGACCACAGGGAGGACATGCAGACTCTGCACAGAAGGCACCCCAGTCGAGGATTGAACCAGAGAACCTCTTGCTGTGAGGTGACAACGCTAACCACTGCACCGCGGCCGCCCCACCCATCACAATAAATAATACAGATTATAATTCTGTATGACAGTAATACAGAGGAGAATGGAAGGAAGGATGAGGGATATTATGGAAGAAAGTATGTATGGTATAAAAGAGAAGGGATGTCAAGAACTGTTACTGGTTTGGGAGAAGTAAAAGGGAGGATGAGAAGCTTATGGTAGGTGATATTAGTCAAGCATTTGAAAAGTAGGACATGGTGTTTTGTGGGAAGTCACGGAGAAGCATGGAACTGGTAACAGAATCTGGAGTGGCAGTGTTGTGTAAAAAATAGTGAAAAATACTAGATGTAATGGTGGCAAGGATAACTGCTGTGGATGTGACATGGAGGGAACATGTTTTTAGAATTATAGCCTTTTATGCATATATAACTAGCAAGGAAATGGATAATCTGTTTCATCAAATATTAAATTATGTGGTGGTTAAACTGTGATTTAAGGGGAAAATGTAAAAAAAAGGGGGGGTGTAAAAAAAAAAATACAGGAAGTAATAAAATGTGGTAAATCAGCTGTGTGGAACAAAAGTCAATTGACTTATAGAAGGGGAGCACTAGGAGATGAAATCAACTATTTTGTTTTATCAGGGGGCTTGGTGGTAGCTGATGGTGATATAGCTGTGATGTTTAAGAACGTTTAGGAATATGGATGGAGGTGATGGAAGAAAGGGAGCATATTAAAACAGGAAAGATATTAAAAGAATAAATGAGAAATTATAGGATGAAACTGGAGAGTGGGAAATATTGTTTTTATGGAAATTTCATATAACTAGGATGGACTTCTATAAACACTGGTCTGAATGGTGGATTAAATTTAAACAGAAATGTTTTTTTTTTTCAAAGGCAGGATTATGTAAGAAAATAAAATGTATTGTGACAAAATGTATAGAAACGTGTTAGAGAATTTGAAGAATAATACAAGAGTGTATTATACAAAAAAAATACAGTACAAAAGAAATAGAGAAAATTAAGGCATTACTGCTTAAGCTGATATTTGCAAGGGAGAACAGAAGTAGCAGCTGCACATCTGGGTAAAATAATCAAGGAGGATATTAGTATAATGAGGAAAATGAAAAATGTAAAAGAAGAGGCAAAACACACACACACACACAAAAAATGTGAGAATTGTAGTACAGTATGTAAAAATATGCAAGGAAAATAAGAGAAAACAGAAAGTAAAAAAAAAATCCAGAACAAATAACAAGTTAAGGAAGGATTTGAAAAAGAAATTACTATTAGTGAACTGGATGAAGTACTAAGTAAATATTGATTCATTATCAGGCCCAAACAGTAAATGGTATGCAATGTACAGTAAATTAATGGATTGGCATGTATTTTGCAAATGTTCTGAATCATTGAATGAAGGGTTTGTTTGTGAAGAGTTATGTAATGGGATATTAAAATTTATATGGAAGACAGATGAGAAGAATGAAAAAACTTGAGACCCGTCACAATAAATAACACGATTATAATTTTTTATGAGAATAATACAGAGGAGTATGGAAGGAAGGATGAGGGATATTATGGAAGAAAGTATATATGGTATAAAAGAGAAGGGATGTCAAGAACTGTTACTGGTTGTGGGAGAAGTAAAAGGGAGGATGAGAAGCTTATGGCAGGTGATATTAGCCAGGCATTTGAAAAGTAGGACATGGTGTTTTGTGGGAAGTCACGGAGAAGCATGGAATTGGTAACAGAATTAAGAGTGTGTGTGTATTTCAGCATATTAAAATAATAGAGTTTGAGTGTTAGTGAATGAAGGGCTGAGTAAAGAAATATGCATGAAGTGTGGTATATGACAAGGATATCCCATGAGCTGAATATTGTTTGTACTGGTAAATGAATGAGATAGTGACTAAAGTAGTTTATAAAATGAAAGATGCTAGATATGAGATGCAAAAAGAAGGGGTCTATATGACGCTATCGAATAGACTAAATAGCAAATGCTATTTAGTCGATCCGATACTGTCGAAATGGCAAAATAGTGAAGTCACGGAACATCGAATTTTTTTCCCAGGGGAAAAAAATTTGGTGGGCCGTCGTCGGGACTTTGCCATTTCCTCCACTATGGTGCGATCTCGGAGTTGGTATATTTAAGTAGGGTGGATATGGGGGGCAGAGCCCCCCACTTAAATTTCTGTTTAAGTTTTTTTTTTTTTTTACGGAGCAGCAAATTTTTTCCCTGGGAAAAAATTTGCTGTTCCGTTTGTTCAATATTTTGTTGTTTCAATATTATTGGTACAATGAAATAGCGTTCGCTATTTACATCGTACGATAATATGATATAGACGCAAAAGTGGGGATTTTAGTAGTTTTGAGACATACAGAAAATAAAAAGTACAGTTGTGTACACTTACCATAAATGTAGATGTTCAAGTGTATTCACTGTTGCAGTCATCATCTGTGGGCCATCCCTGCTGTGGTACCCCTCAACCAGCCCGAATACCAGAGTCAATGTTTTTGTGTGCCAGCTCCTATCGCCTGTAATCTGATGTCAGGTCGTCAGTACATCAATTTTTCTTGCCCTAACCTGTCAGAAGGACAAGAGAAAAGAGAGAAGTGATCCTGGTGGCTAACAACCACCTTGGGAAGCATGTGTCTCCCTAGGGGAAGAAGTGAAAAGGGGTATGGAGGGAGGGAAACCAAGACTGCAACAGTGAATACACTCAAACATCTACATTTATGGTAAGTGTACACAACTGTACTATGTTCTACATGTTTCACTGTTGCAGTCACCACCTGTGGGAGGATTCCCAAAGCTGAGGTAAAGGGTGGCAGGATAGGTAGAGTCCTAGGTATGGGTCAGGAGGCCCTGCAGAATTTCAGAGACAAACCCCACCCTAGACTTAGAAAAGAGAGGTAGGTTTTAATGCTTTGTAAAGGTATCGACAGAGGTCCAGGTGGCCGCTTCCAATATGTCCCTGGTAGGTACTCCTCTGAGGAAGGCAGTGGAAGTGGAAGTTGCCCTAGTGGAGTGGGTACGGATCGACTTAGGGATGGGCTTCCCATGTAGTCTGTAGCAAAAATGGATACAGTGTGAGATCCATTTGGAAATGGTTTGTTTGGAGATGGGCTTCCCCTCTGCCCCTGGGGCAAAGCTTATAAGACGCTGGTCAGCTTTTCTGAATGGTTTAGTGCAGTCCAGATAGTATCTGAGTTGTCTGCATGTCTAGTGAGTGGAAAATTCTTTTCCCTTGTTTTGAGGGTTGGGAAAGAAGGTGGGAAGGTGTATGGCCTGGTTAAGGGTCACATCAGATACCACTCTGGGCATAAAGGAGGGATCAGTCCTCAGGGATACTCTGTCTGCATGGAAAAGTATGAAGGGCTTGGCAGCCATGAGAGCTTGAAGTTCTGAGACCCTTCTGGCTGAGGTGATAGCTAGTAGGAAGGCAGTCTTCCAGGAGAGGTATTTCAATTCTGTTGAAGCGGCAGGTTCGAAAGGAGGTAAGGTTAGATTCTAACACATAATTCAGGTCCCAGGGAGGAGTAGGAGGTCTTCTGGGATGCCTGATATTAGAAGCCCCTCTGAGGAATTGCTTAATCAAATGCTGAAAGAAGAGAGGTGGGTATGAATCATAATGGGCAGAGATGGCTGAGGCATGGATTTTAACAGAGGAGAAGGTGAGGCCACTATTGAACAACTCTGCTAAGTAATCCAGGATGAGAGGGATGGAAGGTTGGGAGGTACTGCTCCCTTTTGATTGTTTCCAGGAGCAGAATATTTTCCATTTTCCTGCATAAGGTTTTCTTGTGCTGGGCCTTCTGGCCTCTGTGATGATGTCCAGGACCGGTTTGCTTAACAGTGACTTCTTGCTAGTTTTTAGTGTATGAACCAAGCTGACAGTTTGAGAGTCTGGTCTCTCTTCTCTTATTTTGATCAGAATCTTGGGAATAAGGGGCAGAGGAGGGTATGCATACACAAACAGGGAGCAGCAGGGGAAGGTCAAGGAATCCACCTTCCATGCTCAGAGGTGATGCTCCCTGGTACAAAACTTGTGCAGCTGGTGGCTGAAGTGTGAGGCAATGAGGTCCACCTCTGGGGTCCCCCACTCCTGGGTGATTTGCAGAAAGATCTCTCTGTGGGGGTGCCATTCATGGGGGTCCAATAAGTTTGTGCTTAGGTGGTCTGCCAGTGTGTTGTTGATCCCTGGTACGTATTGGGCAATCAGGTGTAGCCCCATGGAGGTGGCTGTAAGCCATAGACTCATGGCTAATCTGCACAGGGGGTAAGATTGGGTGCCCGCCTGCTTGTTGATGTACCACATTACTGTGGTGTTGTCTGTTTTTATAAGGAGAACCCCTGGCCTGAGATGGGGTTGAAAGGAAGTTAGAGCGTTTTGCACTGCCATAATTTCTTTCTGGTTGATGTGCAAGTGAAGTTGCTGGGCATTCCAAAGCCCTTGGGTACACCTGCCTGCTATGGGAGTGCCCCAAGCTATGTCTGAGACGTCTGTGGTGAAGGTCTGGCCAGAAGGACGGAGAATGAAGGGAAGACCCTTGTTCATGGCACAGGCCTCTGCCCACCAGAGAAATTCGTCCCTTATGCAAGGAATCAGTGGGAGAGTGGTCTCTAGGGACTGAGTGCTGACACCAAAGGTTCTTTAAGTACCACTGAAGCTTTCTCATGTAAAGCCTGGTGAGAGGGATGAGAAAGATGCAAGATGCCATGTATCCCAGGGCTTGCAGGACCTTCCTCGCAGTGAAGTGATTTTTGGATGCCAGCTGGGTGAAGTAGAGAGCAGGAAGCTCTACTTTTCTAGGGATAGGAAGGCCATTAGGGTTTCTGTGTCTAGCACAGCTCCCAGGAAAACAATTTTCCTGGTTGGGATTTGCTTTGATTTTTTCTCGTTGATGGTGAACCCTAGGAAAGTTAGGAGTTTTTTTGACAAAGAGAAGATCCTAGAGCAACTTGTCTTTGCTGTTCGCCTGAATGAGGTAGTCATCCAGGTAAGGGAAAATCTGTATAGTCCTGTCTGCAGAATGCTATAGCCAGGGCCAAGCATTTGATGAATACTTTGGGAGCAATAGATAAGCCAAAGGGCAGTGCAGAGAACTGAAAGTGCTGATAGCCTGCTCTGAAGCACAGGAATTTTCTGCACAATTCCTGGATGGGGATGTGGAGGTAGGCATCTTTTAGGTCTAGTGTCACCAGCCAGGCATTTTATGTGAGCATAGGCAGGAGCTGTTGCAAGGTTAGCATTTTGAATCTGGGGACCACCAAGGAGGTGTTCAGTTTGGATAGAGCCATGGGGCACCAAGTGCCCTCTTTTCTGGGAATAAGGAATAGTCTGGAGTAAAAACCTTTTCCTGTTTGATCGGAGGGACAGGTTCTATTGCTCCCTGAGATATTAGTGTTTTTACCTGTTTTAATGCCTCTGCCCACTGGTTTGGGGGGAGGTCTGGGTACCCTCTTGGAATTGGGAGTTTGCTGAAGGAGAATCTGTATCCCTGAGAAATGATTTTTAATATCCATTGGTCCTTGGTTATAGAGACCCAATTGCCCTTGAAGAGGGTGAGCCTTCCTCCTAGATTTAGATGAGTGAAAGGAGGGCAGAGAGGGGAGGGAGAGTCATTGTGAATGTTTACCATAGAAGCTTGGCTTAGAACTCCCTGCCTTAGAGGAGGAAGTGGTCCATTGTTTGCTTCCTGGCCCTGGGATAGGGGTCTGGATGTCCTGTCCCCTGCGGTGCTTACTTTGACCCTGTCTGCTGGGTGCAGGGAAGGCTCAGTGCTTAGAGGAGACATTTCTGCTGAATCTGAGTGGTTGAACATGAAAGAAATCTTTTACTGTTTGCATAGATTTTGCTTTGTCTTCCATCTTTTTAAGCACCTCTTCTGCTTTTTCCCCAAACAGGCATTCCTTATCTAGGGGTGCATCAATAAGTTTAGACTTGACATGATCAGGGAGAGGTAGTTCCTTCAGCCATGCATGTCTTCTAAATAACAGATCCCGTCACTGCTGCCCTGCTAGAGGCTTCTAGGGGGTCATATCCACATTGTAATGAGTGCCTGGCCACCTGACCAGCAGAGTGAAGTAATTCTGCCAGCTCTTTTGAGTTGGTACAATCAGGAGAGGTAGCAATCTTCTGCTTTATTTGTTCCAAGGTGTGTTGTTGATATTTTAACATATGGAACTGACAATTGAGTGCTCTCTCAGCTAAGGTTGCAGAGGTGTATACTTACTTAACTCATCTGTCCAGAGCTCTGGAGTCTCTGTCAGAAGTAAGAGGATTCTTGGCAGAACTAGTCTTAGCTCCTTTGGGTCCCTGTTGTAATGACCTGAGGGTCTGCAGCAGGGTTCCTGTACAGGCAATTGTGAGGCCTGAGAGAATCTGTCAGTCTCTGAGAAATGGTAGTCAGAAGAGAAGACGTAGTTTTTTGTCTAGAATTGGTAGTGCGAACAGTCTCCTCAGAAGCCGGTGCCTGCGTCGCGGCTCCGGACCCAACCAAGGCAGAGACAGCCAAAGGCTCGGAAGACGAAGTGGATTTCTGCAGAATACCGGATTCAGAAAGGGTCTCGGCAGAGGCCAGTGTAGAAAGAGAGGTGGGCATCAGGGGCTACGAAAGCACCTCACTGAATTCCAGAGAACTGATGACTTGCTTAGCGGTAGCATCATTGGAAGGCTTAGCCTTGTGTGGCCTGTCTCTATCTTTACGTTTTTTCAGAATATCTGTGGATTGTTGGCTGACTGATGCCATATTGAAATTCAAAGACTGAGGATGAAAATAATTGTCTACAAAAAGAGCTCTACGGTGAATGGTTCTTGCATTAAAGAGGGCACAGAACCGGCAATGAGGTATGCCGTGGTCTGGGACTAAACAAGTGATGCAGTAGGAGTGAAAGTCCTAGTGTGGGATCTGCTTTCCATAGGCAAGACAATATTTAACTTTTTCAGACATCGGTTAGAGTAAGAACAAACGTACTTAGCTTTAGATGTTTTCTGCTGAAGTTCGACTTCTGGTAGTGACCGACCGGCACTCGTGCAAACTGCTTCTGCTATGGACTCCACGGCAAGAAAGACTGATGTAATGACACTGGCTGCCTTGCTTTATAGTACTGATGACCTGACAGCATTGACTCTGGTATTCAGGCCAGCCAAGAGCTACCACACTAGGGATAACCCACAGGTGACGACTGCAACAGTGAAACACGAAGAACATCTGTAGTTGCTAAGAACAAAATACTATATGGATGAGGGAAGTACTGATTTGTCTGAATGGATGTTTTTAAATGACTTTGAATAAAAATAAAAGTAAGGGCTTGGGTGATGATGTGAAAATATGGGGGGGTATTATTCAATGAATGAACTGTCTTTGCTAAGGATAAGATTTGAGGAAATGAAGGAGTTATTATAATGCAATGGGAAGGTTCGATTAAAGAAATATGTCTTCTTTGGGTGGATGTATAGATTAGCATTCAGAAAAAAAGGTTTAGCTGGTAAATTCTGCATTAATGAGAAAAATAGCATATATATCAAATGTTTATATGATCTCAGGAAAAAAATATGAAAAGGAAATTGTGCAAATTGTGTTTTCTTTCATATGAGGTTCACGATTAAATCCAGTGAAAAAGGGTGTGTTGTACATGAGTGAAGATGATGGGAGATTGGGGTTACTAAATATGGCAGTCCAGTGGGTAA